>NW_027480652.1:0-300000 GCF_051401765.1 Calliopsis andreniformis
AATTCCTCAATCCTCATTCTTCAATCATCAATACCCAATCCTCAATTTCAATCCTCAATCCTCAATCCTCAGTCCTCAGTCCTCAAACCGCAATCCTCAACCCTCAGCCCTCATCTCCATCCTCAATCCTCAATCCTCAATCCTCAATCCTCAATCTTCAATCCTCAATTCTCAATCCTCAATCCTCAACCCTCAATCCTCATTCCTCAAACCTCAATCCTCAACCCTCAGTTCTCATACTCAATTCTCAATTCTCAATCCTCAATCCTCAATCCTCAATCTTCAATCCTCAATAATCAATCTCCAATTCTAGATCCTCAATCCCCAATCTTCAATCCTTAATCCTCAATATTCAATCCCCAATCCCCAGTACTCAATCTTCAATCCTCAATGCTCAATCCTCAAACCTCAATCCTCAGTCCTCAGTCCTGAATCTTCAATCCTCAAACCTCAATCCTCAACCGTCAGTCCTCATTCTCCATCCTCAATCCTCAATCCTCAATCCTCAATCTTCAATCCCCAATACTCAATCTTCAATCCTCAATCCTCAATCCTCAATCCTCAATCCTCAATCCTCAGGCATCAATACTCAATCTGCAATACTCAATCCTCAATCCTCAATCCTCAATCCTCAATCCTCAACCATCAATCGTCATTCCTCAAACCTCAATCCTCAACCCTCAGTCCTCGTCCTCAATTCTCAATTCTCCATCCTCAATCCTCAATCCTCAATCTTCAATCCTCAATAATCAATATCCGATCCTAGATCCTCAATCCTCAATCCTCAATCCTCAATCTTCAATCCTCAATACTCAATCTGCAATCCTCAATCCTCAAACCTCAATCCTCAATCCTCATTCCTCAATACCCAATCCTCAATCTTCAATCCTCAATCCTCAATCCTCAATTCTCAATCCTCAACCCTTAATCCTCAGACCTCAAACATCAATATTCAACCCTCAGTCCTCGTCCTCAATCCACAGCCCTCAATCCTCAATCCTCAATATTCAATCCTCAATACTCAATCTTCAATCCTCAATACTCAACCCTCAGTCCTCGTCCTCAATCCACAACCCTCAATCCTCAATCCTCAATCTTCAATCATCAATATTCAATCTTCAGTCCTCAACCCTCAATCCTCAATCCTCAATCCTCAATCCTCAATCTTCAATCCCCAATACTCAATCTTCAATCCTCAATCCTTTATCCTCAATCCTCAATCCTCAATCCTCAGGCATCAATACTCAATCTGCAATACTCAATCCTCAATCCTCAATCCTCAATCCTCAATCCTCAACCATCAATCGTCATTCCTGAAACCTCAATCCTCAACCCTCAGTCCTCGTCCTCAATTCTCAATTCTCAATCCTCAATCCTCAATCCTCAATCTTCAATCCTCAATAATCAATATCCGATCCTAGATCCTCAATCCTCAATCCTCAATCCTCAATCCTCAATATTCAATCCTCAATACTCAATCTGCAATCCTCAATCCTCAATCCTCAATCCTCAATCCTCAATCCTCAGGCATCAATACTCAATCTGCAATACTCAATCCTCAATCCTCAATCCTCAATCCTCAATCCTCAACCATCAATCGTCATTCCTCAAACCTCAATCCTCAACCCTCAGTCCTCGTCCTCAATTCTCAATTCTCAATCCTCAATCCTCAACCCTCAATCCTCAATTCTCAATACTCAGTCCTCAATTCTCAGTCCTCAAACCTCAATCCTGAATCCACAATCCTGAATCCTCAATCTTCAGACCTCTGTCCTCAACAATCAGTCGTCAATTCTCAGTCCTCAATAGAATATCATCAATTCACACATTTCAATACTCAATACTGAATCTGCAATCTTCAAATCTCTATCCACAAACATCAATTCTCATCACTCAACATTCAACACTCAGTCCCCAATCCTCAATCTTCAATCCTCAATCCTCAATCCTCAATTCTCAATCCTCAATCCTCAGTCCTCAGACCTCAAACCTCAATCCTCAAGTCTCAGCCCTCATCCTCATTCCTCAATCCTCAATCTTCAATCCTCAATCCTCAATCCCCAAGCCTCAATCCTCAATCCTCAATCCTCAGTCCTCAAACCTCAATCCTCAACACTCAATTCTCAATCCTCAATCTTCAATCCTCAATCCTCAATCCTCAATCCCCAATCCTCAATCCTCAGGCATCAATACTCAATCTTCAATACTCAATCCTCAATCCTCAACCCTCAATCCTCAATCCTCAACCCTCAATTCTCAATCCTCAATCATCAATCCTCAATCTTCAATCCTCAATCCTCAATCCTCATCCTCAATTCTCAATTCTCAATCCTCAATCCTCAATCCTCAACCTTCAATCCTCAATAATCAATATCCGATCCTAGATCCTCAATCCCCAATCTTCAATCGTTAATACTCAATCTTCAATCCTCAAACCCCAGTCATCAATCTTCAATCCTCACTGCTCAATCCTCAATCCTCAATCCTCAGTCCTCAATCCCCAATCCTCAATCCTCAAACCTCAATCCTCAACCGTCAGTCCTCGTCCTCAATCCTCAAACCTCAATCCTCAATCCTCAATATTCGATCATCAATACTCAATCTTCAATCCTCAATCCTCAAACCTCAATCCTCAATCCTCATTCTTCAACCCTAAATACCCAATCCTCAATCTTCAATCCTCAATCCTCATTCCTCAAACCTCAATCCTCAACCCTCAGTCCTCATACTCAATTCTCAATCCTCAATCCTCAATCCTCAATCTTCAATCGTCAATAATCAGTCTCCAATCCTCAATCCTCAATCCTCGATCCTCAATCCTCAGGCATCAATACTCAGTCTTCAAAACTCAATCTTCAATCCTCAATCCTCAATCCTCAATCCTCAAACCTCAATCCTCAATCCTCAATATTCAATCATCAATACTCAATCTTCAATCGTCAGTCCTCAATCCTCAATCCTCAATCCTCAATCCTCAATCCTCAATCCTCAAACCTCAATCCTCAACCGTCAGTCCTCGTCCTCAATCCTCAAACCTCAATACTCAATCCTCAATATTCAATCATCACTACTCAATCTTCAATCCTCAATCCTCAAACCTCAATCCTCAATCCTCAATCTTCAATCCTCAACACTCAATCTTCAATCCACAGTCCTCAATCCTCAATCCTCAATCCTCATTCTTCAATCCTCAATACCCAATCCTCAATCTTCAATCCTCAATCCTCAATCCTCAATCCTAATTCCTCAATCCTCATTCTTCAATCCTCAATAACCAATCCTCAATTTCAATCCTCAATCTTCAATCCTCATTTCTCAAACCTCAATCCTCAACCCTCAGTCCTCATACTCAATTCGCAATTCTCAATCCTCAATCCTCAATCCTCAATCTTCAATCCTCAATAATCAATCTCCAATCCTCAATCCTCAATCCTCGATCCTCAATCCTCAGGCATCAATACTCAATCTTCAATACTCAATCCTCAATCCTCAATCTTCAATCCCGAATACTCAATCTTCAATCGTCAATCCTCAATCCTCAATCCTCAGGCATCAATACTCAACCTTCAATACTCAATCCTCAATCCTCAATCCTCAATCCTCAATCCTCAACCATCAATCCTCATTCCTCAAACCTCAATCCTCAACCCTCAGTCCTCATCGTCAATTCTCAATTCTCAATCCTCAATCTTCAATCCTCAATCTTCAATCCTCAATAATCAATCTCCGATCCTAGATCCTCGATCCCCAATCTTCAATCGTTAATCCTCAATATTCAATGCTCAATCCCCAGTCAGCAATCTTCAATCCTCAATGCTCAATCCTTAATCCTCAATCCTCAGTCCTCAGTCCCCAATCCTCAATCCTCAAACCTCAAACCTCAACCGTCAGTCCTCGTCCTCAATCCTCAAACCTCAATCCTCAATCCTCAATATTCAATCATCAATACTCAATCTTCAATCCTCAATCATCAAACCTCAATCCTCAATCCTCATTCTTCAACCCTAAATACACATTCCTCAACCTTCAATCCTCAATCCTCATTCCTCAAGCCTCAATCCTCAACCCTCAGTCCTCATACTCAATTCTCAATCCTCAATCCTCAATCCTCAATCTTCAATCGTCAATAATCAATCTCCAATCCTCAATCCTCAATCCTCGATCCTCAATCCTCAGGCATCAATACTCAATCTTCAATACTCAATCTTCAATCCTCAATCCTCAATCCTCAATCCTCAAACCTCAATCCTCAATCCTCAATATTCAATCATCAATACTCAATCTTCAATCCTCAATCCTCAATCCTCAATCCTCAATCCTCAATCCTCAATCCTCAATCCTCAATCCTCAATCCTCAATCCTCAATCCTCAATCCTCAATCCTCAATCCACAATCCTCAACCTTCAATACTCAATAATCAATCTCCAATCCTAGATCCTCAATCCTCAATCCTCAATCCTCGATCCTCAATACTCATTCTTCAATCCTCAATACCTAATCCTCAATCTTCAATCCTCAAACATCAATCCTCAATTCTCAATCCTCAATCCTCAGTCCTCAGTCGTCAAACCTCAATCCCCGACCCTTAGCACTCATCCTCAATCCTCAGTCTTCAATCCTCAATCCTCAAACCTAAATCCTCTACCGTCAGTCCTCGTCCTCAATCCTCAAACCTCAATACTCGATACTCAATATTCAATCATCAATACTCAATCTTCAATCCTCAATCCTCAATCCTCAATCCTCAATCCTCAATCCTCAATCCTCAATATTCAATCATCAATACTCAATCTTCAATCCTCAATCTTCAATCCTCAATACTCAATCTTCAATCCTCAATCCTCAATCCTCAATCCTCAATCCTCAATCCTCAGGCATCAATACTCAATCTACAGTATTGAATCCTCAATCCTTAATCCTCAATCCACAATCCACAACCTTCAATACTCAATACTCAATCTTCAATCCTCAATCTTGAATCCTCAATCCTCAATCCTCAATCCTCAATCCTCAATCCTCAATATTCAATCCTCAATACTCAATCTTCAATCATCAATCCTCAATCCTCAGTTCTCAGTCGTCAATCCTCAGTCATCAATCCTCAATCTTGAATACTCAATCGTCAATCCTTAGTCCTCAATCCTCAAACCTCAATCCTCGTTCCTCAAACCTCAATCCTCAACCCTCAGTCTTCATCCTCAATTCTCAATTCTCTATCCTCAATCCTCAATCCTCAATCCTCAATCCTCAACCCTCAGTCTTCATCCTCAATTCTCAATTCTCAATCCTCAATCCTCAGGCATCAATACTCAATCTACAGTTTTCAATCCTCAATCCTTAATCCTCAATCCACAATCCACAACCTTCAATACGCAATACTCAATCTTCAATCCTCAGTCCTGAATCCTCAATCCTCAATCCTCAATCCTCAATCCTCAATCCTCAATATTCAATCCTCAATACTGAATCTTCAATCATCAATCCTCAATCCTCAATTCTCAATCCTCAGTCATCAATCCTCAATCTTCAATACTCAATCGTCAATCCTTAGTTCTCAATCCTCAATCCTCAATCCTCGTTCCACAAACCTCAATCCTCAACCCTCTGTCTTCATCCTCAATTCTCAATTCTCAATCTTCAATCCTCATTCCTCAATCCTCAATACTCAATCTTCAACCTTCAATCCTCAATACTCAGTCTTCAATCCTCAATCCTCAATCCTCAATCCTCAATCCTCAATCTTCAATCCTCAACACTCAATCTTCAATCCTCAATCCTCAATCCTCAATCCTCAATCCTCATTCTTCAATCCTCAATACCCAATCCTCAATCTTCAACCCTCAATCCTCAATCCTCAATCCTAATTCCTCAATCCTCTTTCTTCAATCTTCAATCCTCAATCCTCAATCCTCATTCTTCAATACTCAATACCCAATCCTCAATCTTCAATCCTCAATCCTCAATCCTCAATTCTCAATCCTCAATCCTCAGTCCTCTGTCCTCAAACCTCAATCCTCTACCCTCAGCCCTCATCCTCCATCCTCAATCCTCAATCATCAATCCTCAATCTTATATCCTCAATATTCAATCTTCAATCCTCAATCCTCAATCCTCAATCCTATGTGATCAATACTCAATCTTCAATACTCAATCTTCAATCCTCAATCCTCAATCCTCAATCCTCAGTACTCAATCCTCAATCCTCAACCTTCAATCCACAATACTCAATCTTCAATCCTCAATCCTCAATCCTCAATCCTCAATCTTCAATCCTTAATTCTCAATCGTCAATCTTCAATCCTCAATACTCAATCTTCAATCCTCAATCCTCAGTCCTCAGTCCTCAGACCTCAAACCTCAATCCTCAACTCTCAGCCCTCATCCTCAATGTTCAATCCTCAATCTTCAATCCTCAATCCTCAATCCTCAAGCCTCAATCCTCAATCCTCAATCCTCAGTCCTCAAACCTCAATCCTCAACACTCTATTCTCAATACCTCAATCTTCAATCCTCAATCCTCAATCCTCAATCCCCAATCCTCAATCCTCAGGCATCAGTACTCAATCTTCAATACTCAATCCTCAATCCTCAATCCTCAATCCTCAATCCTCAACCCTCAATCCTCATTCCTCAAACCTCAATCCTCAACCCTCAGTCCTCATCCTCAACTCTCAATTCTCAATTCTCAATCCTCAATCCTCAATCCTCAATCTACAATCCTCAATAATCAACCTCCTATCCTAGATCCTCAATCCCCAATCTTCAATCCTTAATACTCAATCTTCAATCCTTAATTCTCAATCGTCAATCTTCAATCCTCAATACTCAATCTTCAATCCTCAATCCGCAATCCTCAATCCTCAATCCTTAATCCTCAATCGTCAATCTTCAATCCTCAATACTCTATCTTCAATCCTCAATCCTCAATCCTCAATCCTCAATCCTCATTCTTCAATACTCAATCTTCAATCCTCAATCCTCAATCCTCAATCCTCAATTCTGAATCCTCAATCTTCAATCCTCAATCCTCAATCCTCAATACTCAATCCTCAATCTTCAATCCTGAATACCCACTCCTCAATCTTCAATCCTCAATCCTCAATCCTCAAACCTAATTCCTCAATCCTCATTCTTCAATCATCAATACCCAATCCTCAATTTCAATCCTCAATCCTCAATCCTCAGTCCTCAGTCCTCAAACCGCAATCCTCAACCCTCAGCCCTCATCCTCCATCCTCAATCCTCAATCCTCAATCCTCAATCCTCAATCTTCAATCCTCAATTCTCAATCCTCAATCCTCAACCCTCAATCCTCATTCCTCAAACCTCAATCCTCAACCCTCAGTTCTCATACTCAATTCTCAATTCTCAATCCTCAATCCTCAATCCTCAATCTTCAATCCTCAATAATCAATCTCCAATTCTAGATCCTCAATCCCCAATCTTCAATCCTTAATCGTCAATATTCAATCCCCAATCCCCAGTACTCAATCTTCAATCCTCAATGCTCAATCCTCAAACCTCAATCCTCAGTCCTCAGTCCTGAATCTTCAATCCTCAAACCTCAATCCTCAACCGTCAGTCCTCATTCTCCATCCTCAATCCTCAATCCTCAATCCTCAATCTTCAATCCCCAATACTCAATCTTCAATCCTCAATCCTCAATCCTCAATCCTCAATCCTCAATCCTCAGGCATCAATACTCAATCTGCAATACTCAATCCTCAATCCTCAATCCTCAATCCTCAATCCTCAACCATCAATCGTCATTCCTCAAACCTCAATCCTCAACCCTCAGTCCTCGTCCTCAATTCTCAATTCTCAATCCTCAATCCTCAATCCTCAATCTTCAATCCTCAATAATCAATATCCGATCCTAGATCCTCAATCCTCAATCCTCAATCCTCAATCTTCAATCCTCAATACTCAATCTGCAATCCTCAATCCTCAAACCTCAATCCTCAATCCTCATTCCTCAATACCCAATCCTCAATCTTCAATCCTCAATCCTCAATCCTCAATTCTCAATCCTCAACCCTTAATCCTCAGACCTCAAACATCAATATTCAACCCTCAGTCCTCGTCCTCAATCCACAGCCCTCAATCCTCAATCCTCAATATTCAATCCTCAATACTCAATCTTCAATCCTCAATACTCAACCCTCAGTCCTCGTCCTCAATCCACAACCCTCAATCCTCAATCCTCAATCTTCAATCATCAATATTCAATCTTCAGTCCTCAACCCTCAATCCTCAATCCTCAATCCTCAATCCTCAATCTTCAATCCCCAATACTCAATCTTCAATCCTCAATCCTTTATCCTCAATCCTCAATCCTCAATCCTCAGGCATCAATACTCAATCTGCAATACTCAATCCTCAATCCTCAATCCTCAATCCTCAATCCTCAACCATCAATCGTCATTCCTGAAACCTCAATCCTCAACCCTCAGTCCTCGTCCTCAATTCTCAATTCTCAATCCTCAATCCTCAATCCTCAATCTTCAATCCTCAATAATCAATATCCGATCCTAGATCCTCAATCCTCAATCCTCAATCCTCAATCCTCAATATTCAATCCTCAATACTCAATCTGCAATCCTCAATCCTCAAACCTCAATCCTCAATCCTCATTCCTCAATACCCAATCCTCAATCTTCAATCCTCAATCCTCAATCCTCAATTCTCAATCCTCAATCCTTAATCCTCAGACCTCAAACATCAATATTCAACCCTCAGTCCTTGTCCTCAATCAACAACCCTCAATCCTCAATCCTCAATATTCAATCCTCAATACTCAATCTTCAATCCTCAATACTCAACCCTCAGTCCTCGTCCTCAATCCACAACCCTCAATCCTCAATCCTCAATCTTCAATCATCAATATTCAATCTTCAGTCCTCAACCCTCAATCCTCAATACTCAATCCTCAATCCTCAATCCTCAATGTTCAATCCGCAATACCCAATCCTCAAGCTTCAATCCTCAATCCTCAACCCTCAATCCTCAATTCTCAATACTCAGTCCTCAATTCTCAGTCCTCAAACCTCAATCCTGAATCCACAATCCTGAATCCTCAATCTTCAGACCTCTGTCCTCAACAATCAGTCGTCAATTCTCAGTCCTCAATAGAATATCATCAATTCACACATTTCAATACTCAATACTGAATCTGCAATCTTCAAATCTCTATCCACAAACATCAATTCTCATCACTCAACATTCAACACTCAGTCCCCAATCCTCAATCTTCAATCCTCAATCCTCAATCCTCAATTCTCAATCCTCAATCCTCAGTCCTCAGACCTCAAACCTCAATCCTCAAGTCTCAGCCCTCATCCTCATTCCTCAATCCTCAATCTTCAATCCTCAATCCTCAATCCCCAAGCCTCAATCCTCAATCCTCAATCCTCAGTCCTCAAACCTCAATCCTCAACACTCAATTCTCAATCCTCAATCTTCAATCCTCAATCCTCAATCCTCAATCCCCAATCCTCAATCCTCAGGCATCAATACTCAATCTTCAATACTCAATCCTCAATCCTCAACCCTCAATCCTCAATCCTCAACCCTCAATTCTCAATCCTCAATCATCAATCCTCAATCTTCAATCCTCAATCCTCAATCCTCATCCTCAATTCTCAATTCTCAATCCTCAATCCTCAATCCTCAACCTTCAATCCTCAATAATCAATATCCGATCCTAGATCCTCAATCCCCAATCTTCAATCGTTAATACTCAATCTTCAATCCTCAAACCCCAGTCATCAATCTTCAATCCTCACTGCTCAATCCTCAATCCTCAATCCTCAGTCCTCAATCCCCAATCCTCAATCCTCAAACCTCAATCCTCAACCGTCAGTCCTCGTCCTCAATCCTCAAACCTCAATCCTCAATCCTCAATATTCGATCATCAATACTCAATCTTCAATCCTCAATCCTCAAACCTCAATCCTCAATCCTCATTCTTCAACCCTAAATACCCAATCCTCAATCTTCAATCCTCAATCCTCATTCCTCAAACCTCAATCCTCAACCCTCAGTCCTCATACTCAATTCTCAATCCTCAATCCTCAATCCTCAATCTTCAATCGTCAATAATCAGTCTCCAATCCTCAATCCTCAATCCTCGATCCTCAATCCTCAGGCATCAATACTCAGTCTTCAAAACTCAATCTTCAATCCTCAATCCTCAATCCTCAATCCTCAAACCTCAATCCTCAATCCTCAATATTCAATCATCAATACTCAATCTTCAATCGTCAGTCCTCAATCCTCAATCCTCAATCCTCAATCCTCAATCCTCAATCCTCAAACCTCAATCCTCAACCGTCAGTCCTCGTCCTCAATCCTCAAACCTCAATACTCAATCCTCAATATTCAATCATCACTACTCAATCTTCAATCCTCAATCCTCAAACCTCAATCCTCAATCCTCAATCTTCAATCCTCAACACTCAATCTTCAATCCACAGTCCTCAATCCTCAATCCTCAATCCTCATTCTTCAATCCTCAATACCCAATCCTCAATCTTCAATCCTCAATCCTCAATCCTCAATCCTAATTCCTCAATCCTCATTCTTCAATCCTCAATAACCAATCCTCAATTTCAATCCTCAATCTTCAATCCTCATTTCTCAAACCTCAATCCTCAACCCTCAGTCCTCATACTCAATTCGCAATTCTCAATCCTCAATCCTCAATCCTCAATCTTCAATCCTCAATAATCAATCTCCAATCCTCAATCCTCAATCCTCGATCCTCAATCCTCAGGCATCAATACTCAATCTTCAATACTCAATCCTCAATCCTCAATCTTCAATCCCGAATACTCAATCTTCAATCGTCAATCCTCAATCCTCAATCCTCAGGCATCAATACTCAACCTTCAATACTCAATCCTCAATCCTCAATCCTCAATCCTCAATCCTCAACCATCAATCCTCATTCCTCAAACCTCAATCCTCAACCCTCAGTCCTCATCGTCAATTCTCAATTCTCAATCCTCAATCTTCAATCCTCAATCTTCAATCCTCAATAATCAATCTCCGATCCTAGATCCTCGATCCCCAATCTTCAATCGTTAATCCTCAATATTCAATGCTCAATCCCCAGTCAGCAATCTTCAATCCTCAATGCTCAATCCTTAATCCTCAATCCTCAGTCCTCAGTCCCCAATCCTCAATCCTCAAACCTCAAACCTCAACCGTCAGTCCTCGTCCTCAATCCTCAAACCTCAATCCTCAATCCTCAATATTCAATCATCAATACTCAATCTTCAATCCTCAATCATCAAACCTCAATCCTCAATCCTCATTCCTCAAACCTCAATCCTCAATCCTCAATATTCAATCATCAATACTCAATCTTCAATCCTCAATCCTCAATCCTCAATCCTCAATCCTCAATCCTCAATCCTCAATCCTCAATCCTCAATCCTCAATCCTCAATCCTCAATCATCAATCCTCAATCCACAATCCTCAACCTTCAATACTCAATAATCAATCTCCAATCCTAGATCCTCAATCCTCAATCCTCAATCCTCGATCCTCAATACTCATTCTTCAATCCTCAATACCTAATCCTCAATCTTCAATCCTCAAACATCAATCCTCAATTCTCAATCCTCAATCCTCAGTCCTCAGTCGTCAAACCTCAATCCCCGACCCTTAGCACTCATCCTCAATCCTCAGTCTTCAATCCTCAATCCTCAAACCTAAATCCTCTACCGTCAGTCCTCGTCCTCAATCCTCAAACCTCAATACTCGATACTCAATATTCAATCATCAATACTCAATCTTCAATCCTCAATCCTCAATCCTCAATCCTCAATCCTCAATCCTCAATCCTCAATATTCAATCATCAATACTCAATCTTCAATCCTCAATCTTCAATCCTCAATACTCAATCTTCAATCCTCAATCCTCAATCCTCAATCCTCAATCCTCAATCCTCAGGCATCAATACTCAATCTACAGTATTGAATCCTCAATCCTTAATCCTCAATCCACAATCCACAACCTTCAATACTCAATACTCAATCTTCAATCCTCAATCTTGAATCCTCAATCCTCAATCCTCAATCCTCAATCCTCAATCCTCAATATTCAATCCTCAATACTCAATCTTCAATCATCAATCCTCAATCCTCAGTTCTCAGTCGTCAATCCTCAGTCATCAATCCTCAATCTTGAATACTCAATCGTCAATCCTTAGTCCTCAATCCTCAAACCTCAATCCTCGTTCCTCAAACCTCAATCCTCAACCCTCAGTCTTCATCCTCAATTCTCAATTCTCTATCCTCAATCCTCAATCCTCAATCCTCAATCCTCAACCCTCAGTCTTCATCCTCAATTCTCAATTCTCAATCCTCAATCCTCAGGCATCAATACTCAATCTACAGTTTTCAATCCTCAATCCTTAATCCTCAATCCACAATCCACAACCTTCAATACGCAATACTCAATCTTCAATCCTCAGTCCTGAATCCTCAATCCTCAATCCTCAATCCTCAATCCTCAATCCTCAATATTCAATCCTCAATACTGAATCTTCAATCATCAATCCTCAATCCTCAATTCTCAATCCTCAGTCATCAATCCTCAATCTTCAATACTCAATCGTCAATCCTTAGTTCTCAATCCTCAATCCTCAATCCTCGATCCACAAACCTCAATCCTCAACCCTCTGTCTTCATCCTCAATTCTCAATTCTCAATCTTCAATCCTCATTCCTCAATCCTCAATACTCAATCTTCAACCTTCAATCCTCAATACTCAGTCTTCAATCCTCAATCCTCAATCCTCAATCCTCAATCCTCAATCTTCAATCCTCAACACTCAATCTTCAATCCTCAATCCTCAATCCTCAATCCTCAATCCTCATTCTTCAATCCTCAATACCCAATCCTCAATCTTCAACCCTCAATCCTCAATCCTCAATCCTAATTCCTCAATCCTCTTTCTTCAATCTTCAATCCTCAATCCTCAATCCTCATTCTTCAATACTCAATACCCAATCCTCAATCTTCAATCCTCAATCCTCAATCCTCAATTCTCAATCCTCAATCCTCAGTCCTCTGTCCTCAAACCTCAATCCTCTACCCTCAGCCCTCATCCTCCATCCTCAATCCTCAATCATCAATCCTCAATCTTATATCCTCAATATTCAATCTTCAATCCTCAATCCTCAATCCTCAATCCTATGTGATCAATACTCAATCTTCAATACTCAATCTTCAATCCTCAATCCTCAATCCTCAATCCTCAGTACTCAATCCTCAATCCTCAACCTTCAATCCACAATACTCAATCTTCAATCCTCAATCCTCAATCCTCAATCCTCAATCTTCAATCCTTAATTCTCAATCGTCAATCTTCAATCCTCAATACTCAATCTTCAATCCTCAATCCTCAGTCCTCAGTCCTCAGACCTCAAACCTCAATCCTCAACTCTCAGCCCTCATCCTCAATGTTCAATCCTCAATCTTCAATCCTCAATCCTCAATCCTCAAGCCTCAATCCTCAATCCTCAATCCTCAGTCCTCAAACCTCAATCCTCAACACTCTATTCTCAATACCTCAATCTTCAATCCTCAATCCTCAATCCTCAATCCCCAATCCTCAATCCTCAGGCATCAGTACTCAATCTTCAATACTCAATCCTCAATCCTCAATCCTCAATCCTCAATCCTCAACCCTCAATCCTCATTCCTCAAACCTCAATCCTCAACCCTCAGTCCTCATCCTCAACTCTCAATTCTCAATTCTCAATCCTCAATCCTCAATCCTCAATCTACAATCCTCAATAATCAACCTCCTATCCTAGATCCTCAATCCCCAATCTTCAATCCTTAATACTCAATCTTCAATCCTTAATTCTCAATCGTCAATCTTCAATCCTCAATACTCAATCTTCAATCCTCAATCCGCAATCATCAATCCTCAATCCTTAATCCTCAATCCTCAATCCTCAATCCCCAATCCTCAATCCTCAGGCATCAGTACTCAATCTTCAATACTCAATCCTCAATCCTCAATCCTCAATCCTCAATACTCAATCCTCAATCTTCAATCCTGAATACCCACTCCTCAATCTTCAATCCTCAATCCTCAATCCTCAAACCTAATTCCTCAATCCTCATTCTTCAATCATCAATACCCAATCCTCAATTTCAATCCTCAATCTTCAATCCTCAGTCCTCAGTCCTCAAACCGCAATCCTCAACCCTCAGCCCTCATCCTCCATCCTCAATCCTCAATCCTCAATCCTCAATCCTCAATCTTCAATCCTCAATTCTCAATCCTCAATCCTCAACCTTCAATCCTCAATAATCAATATCCGATCCTAGATCCTCAATCCCCAATCTTCAATCGTTAATACTCAATCTTCAATCCTCAAACCCCAGTCATCAATCTTCAATCCTCACTGCTCAATCCTCAATCCTCAATCCTCAGTCCTCAATCCCCAATCCTCAATCCTCAAACCTCAATCCTCAACCGTCAGTCCTCGTCCTCAATCCTCAAACCTCAATCCTCAATCCTCAATATTCGATCATCAATACTCAATCTTCAATCCTCAATCCTCAAACCTCAATCCTCAATCCTCATTCTTCAACCCTAAATACCCAATCCTCAATCTTCAATCCTCAATCCTCATTCCTCAAACCTCAATCCTCAACCCTCAGTCCTCATACTCAATTCTCAATCCTCAATCCTCAATCCTCAATCTTCAATCGTCAATAATCAGTCTCCAATCCTCAATCCTCAATCCTCGATCCTCAATCCTCAGGCATCAATACTCAGTCTTCAAAACTCAATCTTCAATCCTCAATCCTCAATCCTCAATCCTCAAACCTCAATCCTCAATCCTCAATATTCAATCATCAATACTCAATCTTCAATCGTCAGTCCTCAATCCTCAATCCTCAATCCTCAATCCTCAATCCTCAATCCTCAAACCTCAATCCTCAACCGTCAGTCCTCGTCCTCAATCCTCAAACCTCAATACTCAATCCTCAATATTCAATCATCACTACTCAATCTTCAATCCTCAATCCTCAAACCTCAATCCTCAATCCTCAATCTTCAATCCTCAACACTCAATCTTCAATCCACAGTCCTCAATCCTCAATCCTCAATCCTCATTCTTCAATCCTCAATACCCAATCCTCAATCTTCAATCCTCAATCCTCAATCCTCAATCCTAATTCCTCAATCCTCATTCTTCAATCCTCAATAACCAATCCTCAATTTCAATCCTCAATCTTCAATCCTCATTTCTCAAACCTCAATCCTCAACCCTCAGTCCTCATACTCAATTCGCAATTCTCAATCCTCAATCCTCAATCCTCAATCTTCAATCCTCAATAATCAATCTCCAATCCTCAATCCTCAATCCTCGATCCTCAATCCTCAGGCATCAATACTCAATCTTCAATACTCAATCCTCAATCCTCAATCTTCAATCCCGAATACTCAATCTTCAATCGTCAATCCTCAATCCTCAATCCTCAGGCATCAATACTCAACCTTCAATACTCAATCCTCAATCCTCAATCCTCAATCCTCAATCCTCAACCATCAATCCTCATTCCTCAAACCTCAATCCTCAACCCTCAGTCCTCATCGTCAATTCTCAATTCTCAATCCTCAATCTTCAATCCTCAATCTTCAATCCTCAATAATCAATCTCCGATCCTAGATCCTCGATCCCCAATCTTCAATCGTTAATCCTCAATATTCAATGCTCAATCCCCAGTCAGCAATCTTCAATCCTCAATGCTCAATCCTTAATCCTCAATCCTCAGTCCTCAGTCCCCAATCCTCAATCCTCAAACCTCAAACCTCAACCGTCAGTCCTCGTCCTCAATCCTCAAACCTCAATCCTCAATCCTCAATATTCAATCATCAATACTCAATCTTCAATCCTCAATCATCAAACCTCAATCCTCAATCCTCATTCTTCAACCCTAAATACACATTCCTCAACCTTCAATCCTCAATCCTCATTCCTCAAGCCTCAATCCTCAACCCTCAGTCCTCATACTCAATTCTCAATCCTCAATCCTCAATCCTCAATCTTCAATCGTCAATAATCAATCTCCAATCCTCAATCCTCAATCCTCGATCCTCAATCCTCAGGCATCAATACTCAATCTTCAATACTCAATCTTCAATCCTCAATCCTCAATCCTCAATCCTCAAACCTCAATCCTCAATCCTCAATATTCAATCATCAATACTCAATCTTCAATCCTCAATCCTCAATCCTCAATCCTCAATCCTCAATCCTCAATCCTCAATCCTCAATCCTCAATCCTCAATCCTCAATCCTCAATCCTCAATCCTCAATCCTCAATCCACAATCCTCAACCTTCAATACTCAATAATCAATCTCCAATCCTAGATCCTCAATCCTCAATCCTCAATCCTCGATCCTCAATACTCATTCTTCAATCCTCAATACCTAATCCTCAATCTTCAATCCTCAAACATCAATCCTCAATTCTCAATCCTCAATCCTCAGTCCTCAGTCGTCAAACCTCAATCCCCGACCCTTAGCACTCATCCTCAATCCTCAGTCTTCAATCCTCAATCCTCAAACCTAAATCCTCTACCGTCAGTCCTCGTCCTCAATCCTCAAACCTCAATACTCGATACTCAATATTCAATCATCAATACTCAATCTTCAATCCTCAATCCTCAATCCTCAATCCTCAATCCTCAATCCTCAATCCTCAATATTCAATCATCAATACTCAATCTTCAATCCTCAATCTTCAATCCTCAATACTCAATCTTCAATCCTCAATCCTCAATCCTCAATCCTCAATCCTCAATCCTCAGGCATCAATACTCAATCTACAGTATTGAATCCTCAATCCTTAATCCTCAATCCACAATCCACAACCTTCAATACTCAATACTCAATCTTCAATCCTCAATCTTGAATCCTCAATCCTCAATCCTCAATCCTCAATCCTCAATCCTCAATATTCAATCCTCAATACTCAATCTTCAATCATCAATCCTCAATCCTCAGTTCTCAGTCGTCAATCCTCAGTCATCAATCCTCAATCTTGAATACTCAATCGTCAATCCTTAGTCCTCAATCCTCAAACCTCAATCCTCGTTCCTCAAACCTCAATCCTCAACCCTCAGTCTTCATCCTCAATTCTCAATTCTCTATCCTCAATCCTCAATCCTCAATCCTCAATCCTCAACCCTCAGTCTTCATCCTCAATTCTCAATTCTCAATCCTCAATCCTCAGGCATCAATACTCAATCTACAGTTTTCAATCCTCAATCCTTAATCCTCAATCCACAATCCACAACCTTCAATACGCAATACTCAATCTTCAATCCTCAGTCCTGAATCCTCAATCCTCAATCCTCAATCCTCAATCCTCAATCCTCAATATTCAATCCTCAATACTGAATCTTCAATCATCAATCCTCAATCCTCAATTCTCAATCCTCAGTCATCAATCCTCAATCTTCAATACTCAATCGTCAATCCTTAGTTCTCAATCCTCAATCCTCAATCCTCGTTCCACAAACCTCAATCCTCAACCCTCTGTCTTCATCCTCAATTCTCAATTCTCAATCTTCAATCCTCATTCCTCAATCCTCAATACTCAATCTTCAACCTTCAATCCTCAATACTCAGTCTTCAATCCTCAATCCTCAATCCTCAATCCTCAATCCTCAATCTTCAATCCTCAACACTCAATCTTCAATCCTCAATCCTCAATCCTCAATCCTCAATCCTCATTCTTCAATCCTCAATACCCAATCCTCAATCTTCAACCCTCAATCCTCAATCCTCAATCCTAATTCCTCAATCCTCTTTCTTCAATCTTCAATCCTCAATCCTCAATCCTCATTCTTCAATACTCAATACCCAATCCTCAATCTTCAATCCTCAATCCTCAATCCTCAATTCTCAATCCTCAATCCTCAGTCCTCTGTCCTCAAACCTCAATCCTCTACCCTCAGCCCTCATCCTCCATCCTCAATCCTCAATCATCAATCCTCAATCTTATATCCTCAATATTCAATCTTCAATCCTCAATCCTCAATCCTCAATCCTATGTGATCAATACTCAATCTTCAATACTCAATCTTCAATCCTCAATCCTCAATCCTCAATCCTCAGTACTCAATCCTCAATCCTCAACCTTCAATCCACAATACTCAATCTTCAATTCTCAATCCTCAATCCTCAATCCTCAATCTTCAATCCTTAATTCTCAATCGTCAATCTTCAATCCTCAATACTCAATCTTCAATCCTCAATCCTCAGTCCTCAGTCCTCAGACCTCAAACCTCAATCCTCAACTCTCAGCCCTCATCCTCAATGTTCAATCCTCAATCTTCAATCCTCAATCCTCAATCCTCAAGCCTCAATCCTCAATCCTCAATCCTCAGTCCTCAAACCTCAATCCTCAACACTCTATTCTCAATACCTCAATCTTCAATCCTCAATCCTCAATCCTCAATCCCCAATCCTCAATCCTCAGGCATCAGTACTCAATCTTCAATACTCAATCCTCAATCCTCAATCCTCAATCCTCAATCCTCAACCCTCAATCCTCATTCCTCAAACCTCAATCCTCAACCCTCAGTCCTCATCCTCAACTCTCAATTCTCAATTCTCAATCCTCAATCCTCAATCCTCAATCTACAATCCTCAATAATCAACCTCCTATCCTAGATCCTCAATCCCCAATCTTCAATCCTTAATACTCAATCTTCAATCCTTAATTCTCAATCGTCAATCTTCAATCCTCAATACTCAATCTTCAATCCTCAATCCGCAATCCTCAATCCTCAATCCTTAATCCTCAATCGTCAATCTTCAATCCTCAATACTCTATCTTCAATCCTCAATCCTCAATCCTCAATCCTCAATCCTCATTCTTCAATACTCAATCTTCAATCCTCAATCCTCAATCCTCAATCCTCAATTCTGAATCCTCAATCTTCAATCCTCAATCCTCAATCCTCAATACTCAATCCTCAATCTTCAATCCTGAATACCCACTCCTCAATCTTCAATCCTCAATCCTCAATCCTCAAACCTAATTCCTCAATCCTCATTCTTCAATCATCAATACCCAATCCTCAATTTCAATCCTCAATCCTCAATCCTCAGTCCTCAGTCCTCAAACCGCAATCCTCAACCCTCAGCCCTCATCCTCCATCCTCAATCCTCAATCCTCAATCCTCAATCCTCAATCTTCAATCCTCAATTCTCAATCCTCAATCCTCAACCCTCAATCCTCATTCCTCAAACCTCAATCCTCAACCCTCAGTTCTCATACTCAATTCTCAATTCTCAATCCTCAATCCTCAATCCTCAATCTTCAATCCTCAATAATCAATCTCCAATTCTAGATCCTCAATCCCCAATCTTCAATCCTTAATCCTCAATATTCAATCCCCAATCCCCAGTACTCAATCTTCAATCCTCAATGCTCAATCCTCAAACCTCAATCCTCAGTCCTCAGTCCTGAATCTTCAATCCTCAAACCTCAATCCTCAACCGTCAGTCCTCATTCTCCATCCTCAATCCTCAATCCTCAATCCTCAATCTTCAATCCCCAATACTCAATCTTCAATCCTCAATCCTCAATCCTCAATCCTCAATCCTCAATCCTCAGGCATCAATACTCAATCTGCAATACTCAATCCTCAATCCTCAATCCTCAATCCTCAATCCTCAACCATCAATCGTCATTCCTCAAACCTCAATCCTCAACCCTCAGTCCTCGTCCTCAATTCTCAATTCTCAATCCTCAATCCTCAATCCTCAATCTTCAATCCTCAATAATCAATATCCGATCCTAGATCCTCAATCCTCAATCCTCAATCCTCAATCTTCAATCCTCAATACTCAATCTGCAATCCTCAATCCTCAAACCTCAATCCTCAATCCTCATTCCTCAATACCCAATCCTCAATCTTCAATCCTCAATCCTCAATCCTCAATTCTCAATCCTCAACCCTTAATCCTCAGACCTCAAACATCAATATTCAACCCTCAGTCCTCGTCCTCAATCCACAGCCCTCAATCCTCAATCCTCAATATTCAATCCTCAATACTCAATCTTCAATCCTCAATACTCAACCCTCAGTCCTCGTCCTCAATCCACAACCCTCAATCCTCAATCCTCAATCTTCAATCATCAATATTCAATCTTCAGTCCTCAACCCTCAATCCTCAATCCTCAATCCTCAATCCTCAATCTTCAATCCCCAATACTCAATCTTCAATCCTCAATCCTTTATCCTCAATCCTCAATCCTCAATCCTCAGGCATCAATACTCAGTCTTCAAAACTCAATCTTCAATCCTCAATCCTCAATCCTCAATCCTCAAACCTCAATCCTCAATCCTCAATATTCAATCATCAATACTCAATCTTCAATCGTCAGTCCTCAATCCTCAATCCTCAATCCTAAATCCTCAATCCTCAATCCTCAAACCTCAATCCTCAACCGTCAGTCCTCGTCCTCAATCCTCAAACCTCAATACTCAATCCTCAATATTCAATCATCACTACTCAATCTTCAATCCTCAATCCTCAAACCTCAATCCTCAATCCTCAATCTTCAATCCTCAACACTCAATCTTCAATCCACAGTCCTCAATCCTCAATCCTCAATCCTCATTCTTCAATCCTCAATACCCAATCCTCAATCTTCAATCCTCAATCCTCAATCCTCAATCCTAATTCCTCAATCCTCATTCTTCAATCCTCAATAACCAATCCTCAATTTCAATCCTCAATCTTCAATCCTCATTTCTCAAACCTCAATCCTCAACCCTCAGTCCTCATACTCAATTCGCAATTCTCAATCCTCAATCCTCAATCCTCAATCTTCAATCCTCAATAATCAATCTCCAATCCTCAATCCTCAATCCTCGATCCTCAATCCTCAGGCATCAATACTCAATCTTCAATACTCAATCCTCAATCCTCAATCTTCAATCCCGAATACTCAATCTTCAATCGTCAATCCTCAATCCTCAATCCTCAGGCATCAATACTCAACCTTCAATACTCAATCCTCAATCCTCAATCCTCAATCCTCAATCCTCAACCATCAATCCTCATTCCTCAAACCTCAATCCTCAACCCTCAGTCCTCATCGTCAATTCTCAATTCTCAATCCTCAATCTTCAATCCTCAATCTTCAATCCTCAATAATCAATCTCCGATCCTAGATCCTCGATCCCCAATCTTCAATCGTTAATCCTCAATATTCAATGCTCAATCCCCAGTCAGCAATCTTCAATCCTCAATGCTCAATCCTTAATCCTCAATCCTCAGTCCTCAGTCCCCAATCCTCAATCCTCAAACCTCAAACCTCAACCGTCAGTCCTCGTCCTCAATCCTCAAACCTCAATCCTCAATCCTCAATATTCAATCATCAATACTCAATCTTCAATCCTCAATCATCAAACCTCAATCCTCAATCCTCATTCCTCAAACCTCAATCCTCAATCCTCAATATTCAATCATCAATACTCAATCTTCAATCCTCAATCCTCAATCCTCAATCCTCAATCCTCAATCCTCAATCCTCAATCCTCAATCCTCAATCCTCAATCCTCAATCCTCAATCATCAATCCTCAATCCACAATCCTCAACCTTCAATACTCAATAATCAATCTCCAATCCTAGATCCTCAATCCTCAATCCTCAATCCTCGATCCTCAATACTCATTCTTCAATCCTCAATACCTAATCCTCAATCTTCAATCCTCAAACATCAATCCTCAATTCTCAATCCTCAATCCTCAGTCCTCAGTCGTCAAACCTCAATCCCCGACCCTTAGCACTCATCCTCAATCCTCAGTCTTCAATCCTCAATCCTCAAACCTAAATCCTCTACCGTCAGTCCTCGTCCTCAATCCTCAAACCTCAATACTCGATACTCAATATTCAATCATCAATACTCAATCTTCAATCCTCAATCCTCAATCCTCAATCCTCAATCCTCAATCCTCAATCCTCAATATTCAATCATCAATACTCAATCTTCAATCCTCAATCTTCAATCCTCAATACTCAATCTTCAATCCTCAATCCTCAATCCTCAATCCTCAATCCTCAATCCTCAGGCATCAATACTCAATCTACAGTATTGAATCCTCAATCCTTAATCCTCAATCCACAATCCACAACCTTCAATACTCAATACTCAATCTTCAATCCTCAATCTTGAATCCTCAATCCTCAATCCTCAATCCTCAATCCTCAATCCTCAATATTCAATCCTCAATACTCAATCTTCAATCATCAATCCTCAATCCTCAGTTCTCAGTCGTCAATCCTCAGTCATCAATCCTCAATCTTGAATACTCAATCGTCAATCCTTAGTCCTCAATCCTCAAACCTCAATCCTCGTTCCTCAAACCTCAATCCTCAACCCTCAGTCTTCATCCTCAATTCTCAATTCTCTATCCTCAATCCTCAATCCTCAATCCTCAATCCTCAACCCTCAGTCTTCATCCTCAATTCTCAATTCTCAATCCTCAATCCTCAGGCATCAATACTCAATCTACAGTTTTCAATCCTCAATCCTTAATCCTCAATCCACAATCCACAACCTTCAATACGCAATACTCAATCTTCAATCCTCAGTCCTGAATCCTCAATCCTCAATCCTCAATCCTCAATCCTCAATCCTCAATATTCAATCCTCAATACTGAATCTTCAATCATCAATCCTCAATCCTCAATTCTCAATCCTCAGTCATCAATCCTCAATCTTCAATACTCAATCGTCAATCCTTAGTTCTCAATCCTCAATCCTCAATCCTCGTTCCACAAACCTCAATCCTCAACCCTCTGTCTTCATCCTCAATTCTCAATTCTCAATCTTCAATCCTCATTCCTCAATCCTCAATACTCAATCTTCAACCTTCAATCCTCAATACTCAGTCTTCAATCCTCAATCCTCAATCCTCAATCCTCAATCCTCAATCTTCAATCCTCAACACTCAATCTTCAATCCTCAATCCTCAATCCTCAATCCTCAATCCTCATTCTTCAATCCTCAATACCCAATCCTCAATCTTCAACCCTCAATCCTCAATCCTCAATCCTAATTCCTCAATCCTCTTTCTTCAATCTTCAATCCTCAATCCTCAATCCTCATTCTTCAATACTCAATACCCAATCCTCAATCTTCAATCCTCAATCCTCAATCCTCAATTCTCAATCCTCAATCCTCAGTCCTCTGTCCTCAAACCTCAATCCTCTACCCTCAGCCCTCATCCTCCATCCTCAATCCTCAATCATCAATCCTCAATCTTATATCCTCAGTATTCAATCTTCAATCCTCAATCCTCAATCCTCAATCCTATGTGATCAATACTCAATCTTCAATACTCAATCTTCAATCCTCAATCCTCAATCCTCAATCCTCAGTACTCAATCCTCAATCCTCAACCTTCAATCCACAATACTCAATCTTCAATCCTCAATCCTCAATCCTCAATCCTCAATCTTCAATCCTTAATTCTCAATCGTCAATCTTCAATCCTCAATACTCAATCTTCAATCCTCAATCCTCAGTCCTCAGTCCTCAGACCTCAAACCTCAATCCTCAACTCTCAGCCCTCATCCTCAATGTTCAATCCTCAATCTTCAATCCTCAATCCTCAATCCTCAAGCCTCAATCCTCAATCCTCAATCCTCAGTCCTCAAACCTCAATCCTCAACACTCTATTCTCAATACCTCAATCTTCAATCCTCAATCCTCAATCCTCAATCCCCAATCCTCAATCCTCAGGCATCAGTACTCAATCTTCAATACTCAATCCTCAATCCTCAATCCTCAATCCTCAATCCTCAACCCTCAATCCTCATTCCTCAAACCTCAATCCTCAACCCTCAGTCCTCATCCTCATCTCTCAATTCTCAATTCTCAATCCTCAATCCTCAATCCTCAATCTACAATCCTCAATAATCAACCTCCTATCCTAGATCCTCAATCCCCAATCTTCAATCCTTAATACTCAATCTTCAATCCTTAATTCTCAATCGTCAATCTTCAATCCTCAATACTCAATCTTCAATCCTCAATCCGCAATCCTCAATCCTCAATCCTTAATCCTCAATCCTCAATCCTCAATCCCCAATCCTCAATCCTCAGGCATCAGTACTCAATCTTCAATACTCAATCCTCAATCCTCAATCCTCAATCCTCAATACTCAATCCTCAATCTTCAATCCTGAATACCCACTCCTCAATCTTCAATCCTCAATCCTCAATCCTCAAACCTAATTCCTCAATCCTCATTCTTCAATCATCAATACCCAATCCTCAATTTCAATCCTCAATCCTCAATCCTCAGTCCTCAGTCCTCAAACCGCAATCCTCAACCCTCAGCCCTCATCCTCCATCCTCAATCCTCAATCCTCAATCCTCAATCCTCAATCTTCAATCCTCAATTCTCAATCCTCAATCCTCAACCCTCAATCCTCATTCCTCAAACCTCAATCCTCAACCCTCAGTTCTCATACTCAATTCTCAATTCTCAATCCTCAATCCTCAATCCTCAATCTTCAATCCTCAATAATCAATCTCCAATTCTAGATCCTCAATCCCCAATCTTCAATCCTTAATCCTCAATATTCAATCCCCAATCCCCAGTACTCAATCTTCAATCCTCAATGCTCAATCCTCAAACCTCAATCCTCAGTCCTCAGTCCTGAATCTTCAATCCTCAAACCTCAATCCTCAACCGTCAGTCCTCATTCTCCATCCTCAATCCTCAATCCTCAATCCTCAATCTTCAATCCCCAATACTCAATCTTCAATCCTCAATCCTCAATCCTCAATCCTCAATCCTCAATCCTCAGGCATCAATACTCAATCTGCAATACTCAATCCTCAATCCTCAATCCTCAATCCTCAATCCTCAACCATCAATCGTCATTCCTCAAACCTCAATCCTCAACCCTCAGTCCTCGTCCTCAATTCTCAATTCTCAATCCTCAATCCTCAATCCTCAATCTTCAATCCTCAATAATCAATATCCGATCCTAGATCCTCAATCCTCAATCCTCAATCCTCAATCTTCAATCCTCAATACTCAATCTGCAATCCTCAATCCTCAAACCTCAATCCTCAATCCTCAATCCTCAATTCTCAATCCTCAACCCTTAATCCTCAGACCTCAAACATCAATATTCAACCCTCAGTCCTCGTCCTCAATCCACAGCCCTCAATCCTCAATCCTCAATATTCAATCCTCAATACTCAATCTTCAATCCTCAATACTCAACCCTCAGTCCTCGTCCTCAATCCACAACCCTCAATCCTCAATCCTCAATCTTCAATCATCAATATTCAATCTTCAGTCCTCAACCCTCAATCCTCAATCCTCAATCCTCAATCCTCAGTCCTCAGACCTCAAACCTCAATCCTCAACTCTCAGCCCACATCCTCAATCCTCCATCCTCAATCTTCAATCCTCAATCCTCAATCCTCAAGCCTCGATCCTCAATCCTCAATCCTCAGTCCTCAAACCTCAATCCTCAACACTCAATTCTCAATCCTCAGTCTTCAATCCTCAATCCTCACCCCTCAATCCTCAACTCTCAATACTCAGTCCTCAATTCTCAGTCCTCAAACCTCAATTCTGAAAACACAATCCTGAATCCTCAATCTTCAGACCTCAGTCCTCAACAATCAGTCGTCAATTCTCAGTCCTCAATAGAATATCATCAATTCACACATTTCAATACTCAATACTCAATCTGCAATCTTCAAATCTCTATCCACAAACATCAATTCTCATCACTCAACCTTCAACACTCAGTCCCCAATCCTCAATCTTCAATCCTCAATCCTCAATCCTCAATTCTCAATCCTCAATCCTCAGTCCACAGACCTCAAACCTCAATCCTCAACTCTCAGCCCTCATTCTCAATCCTCAACTCTCAGCCCTCATTCTCAATCCTCAATCCTCAATCCTCAAGCCTCAATCCTCAATCCTCAATCCTCAGTCCTCAAACCTCAATCCTCAACACTCAATTCTCAATCCTCAATCTTCAATCCTCAATCCTGAATCCTCAATCCCCAATCCTCAATCCTCAGGCATCAATACTCAATCTTCAATACTCAATCCTCAATCCTCAATCCTCAATCCTCAATCCTCAATCCTCAACCCTCAATCCTCATTCCTCAAACCTCAATCCTCAACCCTCAGTTCTCATCCTCAATTCCCAATTCTCTATTCTCAATCCTCAATCCTCAATCCTCAATCGTCAATCCTCAATAATCAACCTCCAATCCTAGATCCTCAATCCCCAATCTTCAATCCTTAATCCTGAATCTTCAATCCTTAATTCTCAATCGTCAACCTTCAATCCTCAATACTCAATCTTCAATCCTCAATCCTCAATCCTCAATCCTCAATCCTTAATCCTCAATCGTCAATCTTCAATCCTCAATACTCAATGTTCAATCCTCAATCCTCAATCCTCAATCCTCAATCCTCATTCTTCAATACTCAATACCCAATCCTCAATCTTCAATCCTCAATCCTCAATCCTCAATTCTCAATCCTCAATCCTCAGTCCTCTGTCCTCAAACCTCAATCCTCTACCCTCGGCCCTCATCCTCCATCCTCAATCCTCAATCATCAATCCTCAATCTTATATCCTCAGTATTCAATCTTCAATCCTCAATCCTCAATCCTCAATCCTCAGTGATCAATACTCAATCTTCAATACTCAACCCTCAATCCTCAATCCTCAATCCTCAATCCTCAATCCTCAATCCTCAATGCCCATTTCCCAAACCTCAATCCTCAACCCTCAGCCCTCATCCTCAAATCTCAATTCTCAATCCTCAATCATCAATCCTCAATCTTCAATCCTCAATCCTCAATCCTCAATCCTCAGTACTCAATCCACAATCCTCAACCTTCAATCCTCAATACTCAATCTTCAATCCTCAATCCTCAATCCTCAATCCTCAATCCTCAATCTTCATTCCTCAATCCTCAATCCTCAATCTTCACTCCTCAATACTCAATCTGCAATCCTCAATCCTCAAACCTCAATCCTCAATCCTCATTCTTCAATCCTCAATGCCCAATCCTCAACCTTCAATCCTCAATCGTCAATCCTCAATTCTCAACCCTCAATCCTTAATCCTCAGACCTCAAACATCAATATTCAACCCTCAGTCCTCGTCCTCAATCTTCAATCCTCAATCCTCTATCCTCAATACTCAATCCTCAATCTTCAATCCTGAATACCCACTCCTCAATCCTCAATCCTCAGTCCTCAGTCCTCAAACCGCAATCCTCAACCCTCAGCCCTCATCCTCCATCCTCAATCCTCAATCCTCAATCCTCAATCCTCAATCTTCAATCCTCAATTCTCAATCCTGTATCCTCAACCCTCAATCCTCATTCCTCAAACCTCAATCCTCAACACTCAGTTCTCATAATCAATTCTCAATTCTCAATCCTCAATCCTCAATCCTCAATCTTCAATCCTCAATAATCAATCTCCAATTCTAGATCCTCAATCCCCAATCTTCAATCCTTAATCCTCAATATTCAATCCCCAATCCCCAGTACTCAATCTTCAATCCTCAATGCTCAATCCTCAATCCTCAATCCTCAGTCCTCAGTCCTGAATCTTTAATCCTCAAACCTCAATCCTCAACCGTCAGTCCTCATTCTCCATCCTCAATCCTCAATCCTCAATCCTCAATCTTCAATCCCCAATACTCAATCTTCAATCCTCAATCCTCAATCCTCAATCCTCAATCCTCAATCCTCAGGCATCAATACTCAATCTGCAATACTCAATCCTCAATCCTCAATCCTCAATCCTCAATCCTCAACCATCAATCGTCATTCCTCAAACCTCAATCCTCAACCCTCAGTCCTCGTCCTCAATTCTCAATTCTCAATCCTCAATCCTCAATCCTCAATCTTCAATCCTCAATAATCAATATCCGATCCTAGATCCTCAATCCTCAATCCTCAATCCTCAATCTTCAATCCTCAATACTCAATCTGCAATCCTCAATCCTCAAACCTCAATCCTCAATCCTCATTCCTCAATACCCAATCCTCAATCTTCAATCCTCAATCCTCAATCCTCAATTCTCAATCCTCAATCCTTAATCCTCAGACCTCAAACATCAATATTCAACCCTCA
The DNA here is from genome assembly GCF_051401765.1 of Calliopsis andreniformis. NCBI lineage: Eukaryota > Metazoa > Arthropoda > Insecta > Hymenoptera > Andrenidae > Calliopsis > Calliopsis andreniformis. Next base: position 28,211 of record NW_027480652.1, read on the forward strand.
GTCCTCGTCCTCAATCCACAACCCTCAATCCTCAATCCTCAATATTCAATCCTCAATACTCAATCTTCAATCCTCAATACTCAACCCTCAGTCCTCGTCCTCAATCCACAACCCTCAATCCTCAATCCTCAATCTTCAATCATCAATATTCAATCTTCAGTCCTCAACCGTCAATCCTCAATACTCAATCCTCAATCCTCAATCATCAATGTTCAATCCGCAATACCCAATCCTCAATCTTCAATCCTCAATCCTCAACCCTCAATCCTCAATTCTCAATACTCAGTCCTCAATTCTCAGTCCTCAAACCTCAATCCTGAATCCACAATCCTGAATCCTCAATCTTCAGACCTCTGTCCTCAACAATCAGTCGTCAATTCTCAGTCCTCAATAGAATATCATCAATTCACACATTTCAATACTCAATACTCAATCTGCAATCTTCAAATCTCTATCCACAAACATCAATTCTCATCACTCAACCTTCAACACTCAGTCCCCAATACTCAATCTTCAATCCTCAATCCTCAATCCTCAATTCTCAATCATCAATCCTCAGTCCTCAGACCTCAAACCTCAATCCTCAAGTCTCAGCCCTCATCCTCATTCCTCAATCCTCAATCTTCAATCCTCAATCCTCAATCCCCAAGCCTCAATCCTCAATCCTCAATCCTCAGTCCTCAAACCTCAATCCTCAACACTCAATTCTCAATCCTCAATCTTCAATCCTCAATCCTCAATCCTCAATCCCCAATCCTCAATCCTCAGGCATCAATACTCAATCTTCAATACTCAATCCTCAATCCTCAACCCTCAATCCTCAATCCTCAACCCTCAATTCTCAATCCTCAATCATCAATCCTCAATCTTCAATCCTCAATCCTCAATCCTCATCCTCAATTCTCAATTCTCAATCCTCAATCCTCAATCCTCAATCTTCAATCCACAATAATCAATATCCGATCCTAGATCCTCAATCCCCAATCTTCAATCGTTAATCCTCAATCTTCAATCCTCAAACCCCAGTCATCAATCTTCAATCCTCAATGCTCAATCCTCAATCCTCAATCCTCAGTCCTCAATCCCCAATCCTCAATCCTCAAACCTCAATCCTCAACCGTCAGTCCTCGTCCTCAATCCTCAAACCTCAATCCTCAATCCTCAATATTCAATCATCAATACTCAATCTTCAATCCTCAATCCCCAGTCATCAATCTTCAATCCTCACTGCTCAATCCTCAATCCTCAATCCTCAGTCCTCAATCCCCAATCCTCAATCCTCAAACCTCAATCCTCAACCGTCAGTCCTCGTCCTCAATCCTCAAACCTCAATCCTCAATCCTCAATATTCAATCATCAATACTCAATCTTCAATCCTCAATCCTCAAACCTCAATCCTCAATCCTCAATCCTCAATCCTCAATCCTCAATCCCCAGTCCTCAAACCTCAATCCTCAACCCTCAGTCCTCATACTCAATTCTCAATTCTCAATCCTCAATCCTCAATCCTCAATCTTCAATCCTCAATAATCAATCTCCGATCCTAGGTCCTCAATCCCCAACCTTCAATCGTTAATCCTCAATCTTCAATCCTCAATCCCCAGTCATCAATCTTCAATCCTCACTGCTCAATCCTCAATCCTCAATCCTCAGTCCTCAATCCCCAATCCTCAATCCTCAAACCTCAATCCTCAACCGTCAGTCCTCGTCCTCAATCCTCAAACCTCAATCCTCAATCCTCAATATTCAATCATCAATACTCAATCTTCAGTCCTCAACCCTCAATCCTCAATCCTCAACACTCAATCCTCAGTCCTCAGACCTCAAACCTCAATCCTCAACTCTCAGCCCACATCCTCAATCCTCAATCCTCAATCTTCAATCCTCAATCCTCAATCCTCAAGCCTCGATCCTCAATCCTCAATCCTCAGTCCTCAAACCTCAATCCTCAACACTCAATTCTCAATCCTCAGTCTTCAATCCTCAATCCTCACCCCTCAATCCTCAACTCTCAATACTCAGTCCTCAATTCTCAGTCCTCAAACCTCAATTCTGAAAACACAATCCTGAATCCTCAATCTTCAGACCTCAGTCCTCAACAATCAGTCGTCAATTCTCAGTCCTCAATAGAATATCATCAATTCACACATTTCAATACTCAATACTCAATCTGCAATCTTCAAATCTCTATCCACAAACATCAATTCTCATCACTCAACCTTCAACACTCAGTCCCCAATCCTCAATCTTCAATCCTCAATCCTCAATCCTCAATTCTCAATCCTCAATCCTCAGTCCTCAGACCTCAAACCTCAATCCTCAACTCTCAGCCCTCATTCTCAATCCTCAACTCTCAGCCCTCATTCTCAATCCTCAATCCTCAATCCTCAAGCCTCAATCCTCAATCCTCAATCCTCAGTCCTCAAACCTCAATCCTCAACACTCAATTCTCAATCCTCAATCTTCAATCCTCAATCCTGAATCCTCAATCCCCAATCCTCAATCCTCAGGCATCAATACTCAATCTTCAATACTCAATCCTCAATCCTCAATCCTCAATCCTCAATCCTCAATCCTCAACCCTCAATCCTCATTCCTCAAACCTCAATCCTCAACCCTCAGTTCTCATCCTCAATTCCCAATTCTCTATTCTCAATCCTCAATCCTCAATCCTCAATCGTCAATCCTCAATAATCAACCTCCAATCCTAGATCCTCAATCCCCAATCTTCAATCCTTAATCCTGAATCTTCAATCCTTAATTCTCAATCGTCAACCTTCAATCCTCAATACTCAATCTTCAATCCTCAATCCTCAATCCTCAATCCTCAATCCTTAATCCTCAATCGTCAATCTTCAATCCTCAATACTCAATGTTCAATCCTCAATCCTCAATCCTCAATCCTCAATCCTCATTCTTCAATACTCAATACCCAATCCTCAATCTTCAATCCTCAATCCTCAATCCTCAATTCTCAATCCTCAATCCTCAGTCCTCTGTCCTCAAACCTCAATCCTCTACCCTCGGCCCTCATCCTCCATCCTCAATCCTCAATCATCAATCCTCAATCTTATATCCTCAGTATTCAAACCTCAATCCTCAACCCTCAGTCCTCGTCCTCAATTCTCAATTCTCAATCCTCAATCCTCAATCCTCAATCTTCAATCCTCAATAATCAATATCCGATCCTAGATCCTCAATCCTCAATCCTCAATCCTCAATCTTCAATCCTCAATACTCAATCTGCAATCCTCAATCCTCAAACCTCAATCCTCAATCCTCATTCCTCAATACCCAATCCTCAATCTTCAATCCTCAATCCTCAATCCTCAATTCTCAATCCTCAACCCTTAATCCTCAGACCTCAAACATCAATATTCAACCCTCAGTCCTCGTCCTCAATCCACAGCCCTCAATCCTCAATCCTCAATATTCAATCCTCAATACTCAATCTTCAATCCTCAATACTCAACCCTCAGTCCTCGTCCTCAATCCACAACCCTCAATCCTCAATCCTCAATCTTCAATCATCAATATTCAATCTTCAGTCCTCAACCCTCAATCCTCAATCCTCAATCCTCAATCCTCAGTCCTCAGACCTCAAACCTCAATCCTCAACTCTCAGCCCACATCCTCAATCCTCAATCCTCAATCTTCAATCCTCAATCCTCAATCCTCAAGCCTCGATCCTCAATCCTCAATCCTCAGTCCTCAAACCTCAATCCTCAACACTCAATTCTCAATCCTCAGTCTTCAATCCTCAATCCTCACCCCTCAATCCTCAACTCTCAATACTCAGTCCTCAATTCTCAGTCCTCAAACCTCAATTCTGAAAACACAATCCTGAATCCTCAATCTTCAGACCTCAGTCCTCAACAATCAGTCGTCAATTCTCAGTCCTCAATAGAATATCATCAATTCACACATTTCAATACTCAATACTCAATCTGCAATCTTCAAATCTCTATCCACAAACATCAATTCTCATCACTCAACCTTCAACACTCAGTCCCCAATCCTCAATCTTCAATCCTCAATCCTCAATCCTCAATTCTCAATCCTCAATCCTCAGTCCTCAGACCTCAAACCTCAATCCTCAACTCTCAGCCCTCATTCTCAATCCTCAACTCTCAGCCCTCATTCTCAATCCTCAATCCTCAATCCTCAAGCCTCAATCCTCAATCCTCAATCCTCAGTCCTCAAACCTCAATCCTCAACACTCAATTCTCAATCCTCAATCTTCAATCCTCAATCCTGAATCCTCAATCCCCAATCCTCAATCCTCAGGCATCAATACTCAATCTTCAATACTCAATCCTCAATCCTCAATCCTCAATCCTCAATCCTCAATCCTCAACCCTCAATCCTCATTCCTCAAACCTCAATCCTCAACCCTCAGTTCTCATCCTCAATTCCCAATTCTCTATTCTCAATCCTCAATCCTCAATCCTCAATCGTCAATCCTCAATAATCAACCTCCAATCCTAGATCCTCAATCCCCAATCTTCAATCCTTAATCCTGAATCTTCAATCCTTAATTCTCAATCGTCAACCTTCAATCCTCAATACTCAATCTTCGATCCTCAATCCTCAATCCTCAATCCTCAATCCTTAATCCTCAATCGTCAATCTTCAATCCTCAATACTCAATGTTCAATCCTCAATCCTCAATCCTCAATCCTCAATCCTCATTCTTCAATACTCAATACCCAATCCTCAATCTTCAATCCTCAATCCTCAATCCTCAATTCTCAATCCTCAATCCTCAGTCCTCTGTCCTCAAACCTCAATCCTCTACCCTCGGCCCTCATCCTCCATCCTCAATCCTCAATCATCAATCCTCAATCTTATATCCTCAGTATTCAATCTTCAATCCTCAATCCTCAATCCTCAATCCTCAGTGATCAATACTCAATCTTCAATACTCAACCCTCAATCCTCAATCCTCAATCCTCAATCCTCAATCCTCAATCCTCAATGCCCATTTCCCAAACCTCAATCCTCAACCCTCAGCCCTCATCCTCAAATCTCAATTCTCAATCCTCAATCATCAATCCTCAATCTTCAATCCTCAATCCTCAATCCTCAATCCTCAGTACTCAATCCACAATCCTCAACCTTCAATCCTCAATACTCAATCTTCAATCCTCAATCCTCAATCCTCAATCCTCAATCCTCAATCTTCATTCCTCAATCCTCAATCCTCAATCTTCAATTCTCAACCCTCAATCCTTAATCCTCAGACCTCAAACATCAATATTCAACCCTCAGTCCTCGTCCTCAATCTTCAATCCTCAATCCTCTATCCTCAATACTCAATCCTCAATCTTCAATCCTGAATACCCACTCCTCAATCCTCAATCCTCAGTCCTCAGTCCTCAAACCGCAATCCTCAACCCTCAGCCCTCATCCTCCATCCTCAATCCTCAATCCTCAATCCTCAATCCTCAATCTTCAATCCTCAATTCTCAATCCTGTATCCTCAACCCTCAATCCTCATTCCTCAAACCTCAATCCTCAACCCTCAATCCTCAATCCTCAATCCTCAATCCTCAGGCATCAATACTCAATCTGCAATACTCAATCCTCAATCCTCAATCCTCAATCCTCAATCCTCAACCATCAATCGTCATTCCTCAAACCTCAATCCTCAACCCTCAGTCCTCGTCCTCAATTCTCAATTCTCAATCCTCAATCCTCAATCCTCAATCTTCAATCCTCAATAATCAATATCCGATCCTAGATCCTCAATCCTCAATCCTCAATCCTCAATCTTCAATCCTCAATACTCAATCTGCAATCCTCAATCCTCAAACCTCAATCCTCAATCCTCATTCCTCAATACCCAATCCTCAATCTTCAATCCTCAATCCTCAATCCTCAATTCTCAATCCTCAATCCTTAATCCTCAGACCTCAAACATCAATATTCAACCCTCAGTCCTCGTCCTCAATCCACAACCCTCAATCCTCAATCCTCAATATTCAATCCTCAATACTCAATCTTCAATCCTCAATACTCAACCCTCAGTCCTCGTCCTCAATCCACAACCCTCAATCCTCAATCCTCAATCTTCAATCATCAATATTCAATCTTCAGTCCTCAACCCTCAATCCTCAATACTCAATCCTCAATCCTCAATCATCAATGTTCAATCCGCAATACCCAATCCTCAATCTTCAATCCTCAATCCTCAACCCTCAATCCTCAATTCTCAATACTCAGTCCTCAATTCTCAGTCCTCAAACCTCAATCCTGAATCCACAATCCTGAATCCTCAATCTTCAGACCTCTGTCCTCAACAATCAGTCGTCAATTCTCAGTCCTCAATAGAATATCATCAATTCACACATTTCAATACTCAATACTCAATCTGCAATCTTCAAATCTCTATCCACAAACATCAATTCTCATCACTCAACCTTCAACACTCAGTCCCCAATACTCAATCTTCAATCCTCAATCCTCAATCCTCAATTCTCAATCATCAATCCTCAGTCCTCAGACCTCAAACCTCAATCCTCAAGTCTCAGCCCTCATCCTCATTCCTCAATCCTCAATCTTCAATCCTCAATCCTCAATCCCCAAGCCTCAATCCTCAATCCTCAATCCTCAGTCCTCAAACCTCAATCCTCAACACTCAATTCTCAATCCTCAATCTTCAATCCTCAATCCTCAATCCTCAATCCCCAATCCTCAATCCTCAGGCATCAATACTCAATCTTCAATACTCAATCCTCAATCCTCAACCCTCAATCCTCAATCCTCAACCCTCAATTCTCAATCCTCAATCATCAATCCTCAATCTTCAATCCTCAATCCTCAATCCTCATCCTCAATTCTCAATTCTCAATCCTCAATCCTCAATCCTCAATCTTCAATCCACAATAATCAATATCCGATCCTAGATCCTCAATCCCCAATCTTCAATCGTTAATCCTCAATCTTCAATCCTCAAACCCCAGTCATCAATCTTCAATCCTCAATGCTCAATCCTCAATCCTCAATCCTCAGTCCTCAATCCCCAATCCTCAATCCTCAAACCTCAATCCTCAACCGTCAGTCCTCGTCCTCAATCCTCAAACCTCAATCCTCAATCCTCAATATTCAATCATCAATACTCAATCTTCAATCCTCAATCCCCAGTCATCAATCTTCAATCCTCACTGCTCAATCCTCAATCCTCAATCCTCAGTCCTCAATCCCCAATCCTCAATCCTCAAACCTCAATCCTCAACCGTCAGTCCTCGTCCTCAATCCTCAAACCTCAATCCTCAATCCTCAATATTCAATCATCAATACTCAATCTTCAATCCTCAATCCTCAAACCTCAATCCTCAATCCTCAATCCTCAATCCTCAATCCTCAATCCCCAGTCCTCAAACCTCAATCCTCAACCCTCAGTCCTCATACTCAATTCTCAATTCTCAATCCTCAATCCTCAATCCTCAATCTTCAATCCTCAATAATCAATCTCCGATCCTAGGTCCTCAATCCCCAACCTTCAATCGTTAATCCTCAATCTTCAATCCTCAATCCCCAGTCATCAATCTTCAATCCTCACTGCTCAATCCTCAATCCTCAATCCTCAGTCCTCAATCCCCAATCCTCAATCCTCAAACCTCAATCCTCAACCGTCAGTCCTCGTCCTCAATCCTCAAACCTCAATCCTCAATCCTCAATATTCAATCATCAATACTCAATCTTCAGTCCTCAACCCTCAATCCTCAATCCTCAATCCTCAATCCTCAGTCCTCAGACCTCAAACCTCAATCCTCAACTCTCAGCCCACATCCTCAATCCTCAATCCTCAATCTTCAATCCTCAATCCTCAATCCTCAAGCCTCGATCCTCAATCCTCAATCCTCAGTCCTCAAACCTCAATCCTCAACACTCAATTCTCAATCCTCAGTCTTCAATCCTCAATCCTCACCCCTCAATCCTCAACTCTCAATACTCAGTCCTCAATTCTCAGTCCTCAAACCTCAATTCTGAAAACACAATCCTGAATCCTCAATCTTCAGACCTCAGTCCTCAACAATCAGTCGTCAATTCTCAGTCCTCAATAGAATATCATCAATTCACACATTTCAATACTCAATACTCAATCTGCAATCTTCAAATCTCTATCCACAAACATCAATTCTCATCACTCAACCTTCAACACTCAGTCCCCAATCCTCAATCTTCAATCCTCAATCCTCAATCCTCAATTCTCAATCCTCAATCCTCAGTCCTCAGACCTCAAACCTCAATCCTCAACTCTCAGCCCTCATTCTCAATCCTCAACTCTCAGCCCTCATTCTCAATCCTCAATCCTCAATCCTCAAGCCTCAATCCTCAATCCTCAATCCTCAGTCCTCAAACCTCAATCCTCAACACTCAATTCTCAATCCTCAATCTTCAATCCTCAATCCTGAATCCCCAATCCCCAATCCTCAATCCTCAGGCATCAATACTCAATCTTCAATACTCAATCCTCAATCCTCAATCCTCAATCCTCAATCCTCAATCCTCAACCCTCAATCCTCATTCCTCAAACCTCAATCCTCAACCCTCAGTTCTCATCCTCAATTCCCAATTCTCTATTCTCAATCCTCAATCCTCAATCCTCAATCGTCAATCCTCAATAATCAACCTCCAATCCTAGATCCTCAATCCCCAATCTTCAATCCTTAATCCTGAATCTTCAATCCTTAATTCTCAATCGTCAACCTTCAATCCTCAATACTCAATCTTCAATCCTCAATCCTCAATCCTCAATCCTCAATCCTTAATCCTCAATCGTCAATCTTCAATCCTCAATACTCAATGTTCAATCCTCAATCCTCAATCCTCAATCCTCAATCCTCATTCTTCAATACTCAATACCCAATCCTCAATCTTCAATCCTCAATCCTCAATCCTCAATTCTCAATCCTCAATCCTCAGTCCTCTGTCCTCAAACCTCAATCCTCTACCCTCGGCCCTCATCCTCCATCCTCAATCCTCAATCATCAATCCTCAATCTTATATCCTCAGTATTCAATCTTCAATCCTCAATGCTCAATCCTCAATCCTCAGTGATCAATACTCAATCTTCAATACTCAACCCTCAATCCTCAATCCTCAATCCTCAATCCTCAATCCTCAATCCTCAATGCCCATTTCCCGAACCTCAATCCTCAACCCTCAGCCCTCATCCTCAAATCTCAATTCTCAATCCTCAATCATCAATCCTCAATCTTCAATCCTCAATCCTCAATCCTCAATCCTCAGTACTCAATCCACAATCCTCAACCTTCAATCCTCAATACTCAATCTTCAATCCTCAATCCTCAATCCTCAATCCTCAATCCTCAATCTTCATTCCTCAATCCTCAATCCTCAATCTTCACTCCTCAATACTCAATCTGCAATCCTCAATCCTCAAACCTCAATCCTCAATCCTCATTCTTCAATCCTCAATGCCCAATCCTCAACCTTCAATCCTCAATCCTCAATCCTCAATTCTCAACCCTCAATCCTTAATCCTCAGACCTCAAACATCAATATTCAACCCTCAGTCCTCGTCCTCAATCTTCAATCCTCAATCCTCTATCCTCAATACTCAATCCTCAATCTTCAATCCTGAATACCCACTCCTCAATCCTCAATCCTCAGTCCTCAGTCCTCAAACCGCAATCCTCAACCCTCAGCCCTCATCCTCCATCCTCAATCCTCAATCCTCAATCCTCAATCCTCAATCTTCAATCCTCAATTCTCAATCCTGTATCCTCAACCCTCAATCCTCATTCCTCAAACCTCAATCCTCAACCCTCAGTTCTCATAATCAATTCTCAATTCTCAATCCTCAATCCTCAATCCTCAATCTTCAATCCTCAATAATCAATCTCCAATTCTAGATCCTCAATCCCCAATCTTCAATCCTTAATCCTCAATATTCAATCCCCAATCCCCAGTACTCAATCTTCAATCCTCAATGCTCAATCCTCAATCCTCAATCCTCAGTCCTCAGTCCTGAATCTTTAATCCTCAAACCTCAATCCTCAACCGTCAGTCCTCATTCTCCATCCTCAATCCTCAATCCTCAATCCTCAATCTTCAATCCCCAATACTCAATCTTCAATCCTCAATCCTCAATCCTCAATCCTCAATCCTCAATCCTCAGGCATCAATACTCAATCTGCAATACTCAATCCTCAATCCTCAATCCTCAATCCTCAATCCTCAACCATCAATCGTCATTCCTCAAACCTCAATCCTCAACCCTCAGTCCTCGTCCTCAATTCTCAATTCTCAATCCTCAATCCTCAATCCTCAATCCTCAATCTTCAATCCTCAATAATCAATATCCGATCCTAGATCCTCAATCCTCAATCCTCAATCCTCAATCTTCAATCCTCAATACTCAATCTGCAATCCTCAATCCTCAAACCTCAATCCTCAATCCTCATTCCTCAATACCCAATCCTCAATCTTCAATCCTCAATCCTCAATCCTCAATTCTCAATCCTCAATCCTTAATCCTCAGACCTCAAACATCAATATTCAACCCTCAGTCCTCGTCCTCAATCCACAACCCTCAATCCTCAATCCTCAATATTCAATCCTCAATACTCAATCTTCAATCCTCAATACTCAACCCTCAGTCCTCGTCCTCAATCCACAACCCTCAATCCTCAATCATCAATCTTCAATCATCAATATTCAATCTTCAGTCCTCAACCCTCAATCCTCAATACTCAATCCTCAATCCTCAATCATCAATGTTCAATCCGCAATACCCAATCCTCAATCTTCAATCCTCAATCCTCAACCCTCAATCCTCAATTCTCAATACTCAGTCCTCAATTCTCAGTCCTCAAACCTCAATCCTGAATCCACAATCCTGAATACTCAATCTTCAGACCTCTGTCCTCAACAATCAGTCGTCAATTCTCAGTCCTCAATAGAATATCATCAATTCACACATTGCAATACTCAATACTCAATCTGCAATCTTCAAATCTCTATCCACAAACATCAATTCTCATCACTCAACCTTCAACACTCAGTCCCCAATACTCAATCTTCAATCCTCAATCCTCAATCCTCAATTCTCAATCATCAATCCTCAGTCCTCAGACCTCAAACCTCAATCCTCAAGTCTCAGCCCTCATCCTCATTCCTCAATCCTCAATCTTCAATCCTCAATCCTCAATCCCCAAGCCTCAATCCTCAATCCTCAATCCTCAGTCCTCAAACCTCAATCCTCAACACTCAATTCTCAATCCTCAATCTTCAATCCTCAATCCTCAATCCTCAATCCCCAATCCTCAATCCTCAGGCATCAATACTCAATCTTCAATACTCAATCCTCAATCCTCAACCCTCAATCCTCAATCCTCAACCCTCAATTCTCAATCCTCAATCATCAATCCTCAATCTTCAATCCTCAATCCTCAATCCTCATCCTCAATTCTCAATTCTCAATCCTCAATCCTCAATCCTCAATCTTCAATCCACAATAATCAATATCCGATCCTAGATCCTCAATCCCCAATCTTCAATCGTTAATCCTCAATCTTCAATCCTCAAACCCCAGTCATCAATCTTCAATCCTCAATGCTCAATCCTCAATCCTCAAGCCTCAGTCCTCAATCCCCAATCCTCAATCCTCAAACCTCAATCCTCAACCGTCAGTCCTCGTCCTCAATCCTCAAACCTCAATCCTCAATCCTCAATATTCAATCATCAATACTCAATCTTCAATCCTCAATCCTCAAACCTCAATCCTCAATCCTCAATCCTCAATCCTCAATCCTCAATCCCCAGTCCTCAAACCTCAATCCTCAACCCTCAGTCCTCATACTCAATTCTCAATTCTCAATCCTCAATCCTCAATCCTCAATCTTCAATCCTCAATAATCAATCTCCGATCCTAGGTCCTCAATCCCCAACCTTCAATCGTTAATCCTCAATCTTCAATCCTCAATCCCCAGTCATCAATCTTCAATCCTCACTGCTCAATCCTCAATCCTCAATCCTCAGTCCTCAATCCCCAATCCTCAATCCTCAAACCTCAATCCTCAACCGTCAGTCCTCGTCCTCAATCCTCAAACCTCAATCCTCAATCCTCAATATTCAATCATCAATACTCAATCTTCAATCCTCAATCCTCAAACCTCAATCCTCGATCCTCAATCCTCAATCCTCAATCCTCAATCCCCAGTCCTCAAACCTCAATCCTCAACCCTCAGTCCTCATACTCAATTCTCAATTCTCAATCCTCAATCCTCAATCCTCAATCTTCAATCCTCAATAATCAATCTCCGATCCTAGGTCCTCAATCCCCAACCTTCAATCGTTAATCCTCAATCTTCAATCCTCAATCCCCAGTCATCAATCTTCAATCCTCACTGCTCAATCCTCAATCCTCAATCCTCAGTCCTCAATCCCCAATCCTCAATCCTCAAACCTCAATCCTCAACCGTCAGTCCTCGTCCTCAATCCTCAAACCTCAATCCTCAATCCTCAATATTCAATCATCAATACTCAATCTTCAATCCTCAATCCTCAAACCTCATTCCTCAATCCTCATTCTTCAATCCTAAATACCCAATCCTCAATTTCCAATCCTCAATCCTCAATCCTCAATTCTCAATCCTCAATCATTAATCCTCAGACCTCAAACATCAATAGTCAACACTCAGTCCTCGTCCTCAATCCACAACCCTCTATCCTCAGTCCTCCATATTCAATCATCAATATTCAATCTTCAATCCTCAATCCTCAATCCTCAACCCTCAATCCTCAATCCTCAATCTTCAACCCTGAATACTCAATCCTCAATACCCAGTCCTCAATCTTCAATCCTCAATACTCAATCTCCAATCCTCAATCCTCAACCCTCAATCCCCAATCCTCAATCTTCAATCCTCAACACAAATCTTCAATCCTCAATCCTCAATCCTCAATCCTCAATCCTCATTCTTCAATCCTCAATACCCAATCCTCAATCTTCAATCCTCAATCCTCAATCCTCAATACTAATTCCTCAATCCTCATTCTTCAATCCTCAATACCCAATCATCAATTTCAATCCTCAATGCTCAATCTTCAATTATCAATACTCAACCTGCAATCCTCAATACTCAAACCTCAATCCTCAATCCTCATTCTTCAATCCTCAATACCCAATCCTCATTCTTCAATCCTCAATCCTCAATCCTCAATTCTCAACCCTCAATCCTTAATCCTCAGACCTCAAACATCAATATTCAACCCTCAGTCCTCGTCCTCAATCCACAACCCTCAATCCTCAGTCCTCAATATTCAATCATCAATATTCTATCTTCAATCCTCAATCCTCAATCCTCAATCCTCAATTCTCAATCCTCAATCTTCAATCCTCAATCCTCAATCCTCAACACTCAGTCCTCAATCTTCAATCCTCAATACCCACTCCTCAATCTTCAATCCTCAATCCTCAATCCTCAATCCTAATTCCTCAATCCTCATTCTTCAATGCTCAATACCCAATCCTCAATTTCAATCCTCAATCCTCAATCCTCAATTCTCAATACTCAATCCTCAGTCCTCAGTCCTCAAACCGCTATCCTCAGTCCTCAGTCGTCGAACCTCAATCCCCGACGCTTAGCACTCATCCTCAATCCTCAGTCCTCAATCCTCAATATTCAATCATCAATACTCTATCTTCAATCCTCAATCCTCAATCCTCAATCCCCAATCCTCAATCCTCAATATTCAATCATCAATACTCAATCTTCAACCCTCAATCTTCAATCCTCAATACTCAATCTTCAATCCTCAATCATCAATCCTCAATCCTCAATCCTCAATCCTCAATCCTCAATCCTCAACCATCAATCGTCATTCCTCAAACCTCAATCCTCAACCCTCAGTCCTCGTCCTCAATTCTCAATTCTCAATCCTCAATCCTCAATCCTCAATCTTCAATCCTCAATAATCAATATCCGATCCTAGATCCTCAATCCTCAATCCTCAATCCTCAATCTTCAATCCTCAATACTCAATCTGCAATCCTCAATCCTCAAACCTCAATCCTCAATCCTCATTCCTCAATACCCAATCCTCCATCTTCAATCCTCAATCCTCAATCCTCAATTCTCAATTCTCAACCCTCAATCCTCAGACCTCAAACATCAATATTCAACCCTCAGTCCTCGTCCTCAATCCACAACCCTCAATCCTCAATCCTCAATATTCAATCCTCAATACTCAATCTTCAATCCTCAATACTCGACCCTCAGTCCTCATCCTCAATCCACAACCCTCAATCCTCAATCCTCAATCTTCAATCATCAATATTCAATCTTCAGTCCTCAACCCTCAATCCTCAATCCTCAATCCTCAATCCTCAATCCTCAATGTTCAATCCGCAATACCCAATCCTCAATCTTCAATCCTCAATCCTCAACCCTCAATCCTCAATTCTCAATCCTCAATCCTCAGTCCTCAGACCTCAAACCTCAATCCTCAACTCTCAGCCCACATCCTCAATCCTCAATCCTCAATCTTCAATCCTCAATCCTCAATCCTCAAGCCTCGATCCTCAATCCTCAATCCTCAGTCCTCAAACCTCAATCCTCAACACTCAATTCTCAAACCTCAATCTTCAATCCTCAATCCTCAACCCTCAATCCTCAATTCTCAATACTCAGTCCTCAATTCTCAGTCCTCAAACCTCAATTCTGAATACACAATCCTGAATCCTCAATCTTCAGACCTCAGTCCTCAACAATCAGTCGTCAATTCTCAGTCCTCAATAGAATATCATCAATTCACACATTTCAATACTCAATACTCAATCTGCAATATTCAAATCTCTATCCACAAACATCAATTCTCATCACTCAACCTTCAACACTCAGTCCCCAATCCTCAATCTTCAATCCTCAATCCTCAATCCTCAATTCTCAATCCTCAATCCTCAGTCCACAGACCTCAAACCTCAATCCTCAACTCGCAGCCCTCATTCTCAATCCTCAATCCTCAATCTTCAATCATCAATCCTCAATCCTCAAGCCTCAATCCTCAATCCTCAATCCTCAGTCCTCAAACCTCAATCCTCAACACTCAATTCTCAATCCTCAATCTTCAATCCTCAATCCTGAATCCTCAATCCCCAATCCTCAATCCTCAGGCATCAATACTCAATCTTCAATACTCAATCCTCAATCCTCAATCCTCAATCCTCAATCCTCAACCCTCAATCCTCATTCCTCAAACCTCAATCCTCAACCCTCAGTTCTCATCCTCAATTCCCAATTCTCTATTCTCAATCCTCAATCCTCAATCCTCAATCGTCAATCCTCAATAATCAACCTCCAATCCTAGATCCTCAATCCCCAATCTTCAATCCTTAATCCTGAATCTTCAATCCTTAATTCTCAATCGTCAACCTTCAATCCTCAATACTCAATCTTCAATCCTCAATCCTCAATCCTCAATCCTCAATCCTTAATCCTCAATCGTCAATCTTCAATCCTCAATACTCAATCCTCAATCCTCAATCCTCAATCCTCAATCCTCAATCCTCAATCCTCAATCCTCATTCTTCAGTACTCAATACCCAATCCTCAATCTTCAATCCTCAATCCTCAATCCTCAATTCTCAATCCTCAATCCTCAGTCCTCTGTCCTCAAACCTCAATCCTCTACCCTCGGCCCTCATCCTCCATCCTCAATCCTCAATCATCAATCCTCAATCTTATATCCTCAGTATTCAATCTTCAATCCTCAATCCTCAATCCTCAATCCTCAGTGATCAATACTCAATCTTCAATACTCAACCCTCAATCCTCAATCCTCAATCCTCAATCCTCAATGCCCATTTCCCAAACCTCAATCCTCAACCCTCAGCCCTCATCCTCAAATCTCAATTCTCAATCCTCAATCATCAATCCTCAATCTTCAATCCTCAATCCTCAATCCTCAATCCTCAGTACTCAATCCACAATCCTCAACCTTCAATCCTCAATACTCAATCTTCAATCCTCAATCCTCAATCCTCAATCCTCAATCCTCAATCCTCAGTACTCAATCCACAATCCTCAACCTTCAATCCTCAATACTCAATCTTCAATCCTCAATCCTCAATCCTCAATCCCCAATCCTCAATCCTCAGGCATCAATACTCAATCTTCAATACTCAATCCTCAATCCTTAATCCTCAATCCACAATCCACAACCTTCAATACTCAATCTTCAATCCTCAATCCTCATTCCTCAATCCTCAATCCTCAATCCTCAATCTTCAATCCTCAATACTCAATCTGCAATCCTCAATCCTCAATCCTCAATCCTCAATGTTCAAACCTCAATACCCAATCCTCAATCGTCAATCCTCAATCCTCAAACCTCAATCCTCAGTCCTCACACCTCAATCCCTAAACCTCAAACCTGAATCCTCAATCTTCAGCCCTCAGTCCTCTTAAATCAATTGTCAATCCTCAGTCCTCAATAGAATATCATCAATTCACACATTTCAATACTCAATACTCAATCTGCAATCTTCAAATCTCTATCCACAAACATCAATTCTCATCACTCAACCCTCAACACTCAGTCCCCAATCCTCAATCTTCAATCCTCAATCCTCAATCCTCATTTCTCAATTCTCAATCCTCAGTCCTCAGACCTCAAACCTCAAACCTCAACTCTCAGCCCTCATCCTCAATCCTCAATCCTCAATCTTCAATCCTCAATCCTCAATCCTCAAGCCTCAATCCTCAATCCCTAATCCTCAGTCCTCAAACCTCAATCCTCAACACTCAATTCTCAATCCTCAATCTTCAATCCTCAATCCTCAATCCTCAAACCCCAATCCTCAATCCTCAGGCATCAATACTCAATCTTCAATACTCAATCCTCAATCCTCAATCCCCAATCCTCAATCCTCAATCCTCAATCCTCAATCCTCAATCCTCAGTACTCAATCCACAATCCTCAACCTTCAATCCTCAATACTCAATCTTCAATCCTCAATCCTCAATCCTCAATCCCCAATCCTCAATCCTCAGGCATCAATACTCAATCTTCAATACTCAATCCTCAATCCTCAACCCTCAATCCTCAATCCTCAACCCTCAATTCTCAATCCTCAATCATCAATCCTCAATCTTCAATCCTCAATCCTCAATCCTCATCCTCAATTCTCAATTCTCAATCCTCAATCCTCAATCCTCAATCTTCAATCCTCAATAATCAATATCCGATCCTAGATCCTCAATCCCCAATTTTCAATCGTTAATCCTCAATCTTCAATCCTCAAACCCCAGTCATCAATCTTCAATCCTCAATGCTCAATCCTCAATCCTCAATCCTCAGTCCTCAATCCCCAATCCTCAATCCTCAAACCTCAATCCTCAACCGTCAGTCCTCGTCCTCAATACTCAAACCTCAATCCTCAATCCTCAATATTCAATCATCAATACTCAATCTTCAATCCTCAATCCTCAAACCTCCAATCCTCAATCCTCAATCCTCAATCCTCAATCCTCAATCCCCAGTCCTCAAACCTCAATCCTCAACCCTCAGTCCTCATACTCAATTCTCAATTCTCAATCCTCAATCCTCAATCCTCAATCTTCAATCCTCAATAATCAATCTCCGATCCTAGGTCCTCAATCCCCAACCTTCAATCGTTAATCCTCAATCTTCAATCCTCAATCCCCAGTCATCAATCTTCAATCCTCACTGCTCAATCCTCAATCCTCAATCCTCAGTCCTCAATCCCAATCCTCAATCCTCAAACCTCAATCCTCAACCGTCAGTCCTCGTCCTCAATCCTCAAACCTCAATTCTCAATCCTCAATATTCAATCATCAATACTCAATCTTCAATCCTCAATCCTCAAACCTCAATCCTCAATCCTCATTCTTCAATCCTAAATACCCAATCCTCAATTTCCAATCCTCAATCCTCAATCCTCAATTCTCAATCCTCAATCATTAATCCTCAGACCTCAAACATCAATAGTCACCACTCAGTCCTCGTCCTCAATCCACAACCCTCTATCCTCAGTCCTCCATATTCAATCATCAATATTCAATCTTCAATCCTCAATCCTCAATCCTCAACCCTCAATCCTCAATCCTCAATCTTCAACCCTGAATACTCAATCCTCAATACCCAGTCCTCAATCTTCAATCCTCAATACTCAATCTTCAATCCTCAATCCTCAACCCTCAATCCTCAATCCTCAATCTTCAATCCTCAACACTAATCTTCAATCCTCAATCCTCAATCCTCAATCCTCAATCCTCATTCTTCAATCCTCAATACCCAATCCTCAATCTTCAATCCTCAATCCTCAATCCTCAATCCTAATTCCTCAATCCTCATTCTTCAATCCTCAATACCCAATCATCAATTTCAATCCTCAATGCTCAATCTTCAATTATCAATACTCAACCTGCAATCCTCAATACTCAAACCTCAATCCTCAATCCTCATTCTTCAATCCTCAATACCCAATCCTCATTCTTCAATCCTCAATCCTCAATCCTCAATTCTCAACCCTCAATCCTTAATCCTCAGACCTCAAACATCAATATTCAACCCTCAGTCCTCGTCCTCAATCCACAACCCTCAATCCTCAGTCCTCAATATTCAATCATCAATATTCAATCTTCAATCCTCAATCCTCAATCCTCAATCCTCAATTCTCAATCCTCAATCTTCAATCCTCAATCATCAATCCTCAACACTCAATCCTCAATCTTCAATCCTCAATACCCACTCCTCAATCTTCAATCCTCAATCCTCAATCCTCAATCCTAATTCCTCAATCCTCATTCTTCAATCCTCAATACCCAATCCTCAATTTCAATCCTCAATCCTCAATCCTCAATTCTCAATACTCAATGCTCAGTCCTCAGTCCTCAAACCGCAATCCTCAGTCCTCAGTCGTCGAACCTCAATCCCCGACGCTTAGCACTCATCCTCAATCCTCAGTCCTCAATCCTCAATATTCAATCATCAATACTCTATCTTCATTCCTCAATCCTCAATCCTCAATCCCCAATCCTCAATCCTCAATATTCAATCATCAATACTCAATCTTCAACCCTCAATCTTCAATCCTCAATACCCAATCTTCAATCCTCAATCCTCAATCCTCAATCCTCAATCCTCAATCCTCAATCCTCAATCCTCAGCATCAATACTCAATCTACAATATTCAATCCTCAATCCTTAATCCTCAATCCACAATCCTCAACATTCAATACTCAATACTCAATCTTCAATCCTCAATCCTCAATCCTCAATCCTCAATCCTCAATCCTCAATCCTCAATCCGCAATATTCAATCCTCAATACTCAATCTTCAATCATCAATCCTCAATCCTCAATTCTCTGTCGTCAATTCTCAGTCATCAATCCTCAATCTTCAATACTCAATCGTCAATCCTTAGTCCTCAATCCTCAATCCTCAATCCTCGTTCCTCAAACCTCAATCCTCAACCCTCAGCCTTCATCCTCAATCCTCAAACCTCAATGCTCAATACTCAATATTCAGTCATCAATACTCAATCTTCAATCCTCAATCCTCAAACCTCAATCCTGAATCCTCATTCTTCAATCCTAAATACCCAATCCTCAACCTTCAATCCTCAATCCTCAATCCTCAGTTCTCAATCATCAATCCTTAATCCTCAATCCTCAATCTTCAATCCTCAACACTCAATCTTCAATCCTCAATCCTCAATCCTCAATCCTCAATCCTCATTCTTCAATCCTCAATACCCAATCCTCAATCTTCAATCCTCAATCCTCAATCCTCAATCCTAGATCCTCAATCCTCATTCCTCAATCCTCAATACCCAATCCTCAATTTCAATCCTCAATCCTCAATCCTCATTTCTCAATCCTCAATCCTCAACCCTCAACCCTCATCCTCCATCCTCAATCCTCAATCCTCAATCATCAATCTTCAATCCTCAATTCTCAATCTTCAATCCTCGATCCTCAATCATCAATCCTCAATCCTCAATCCTCAGGCATGAATACTCAATCTTCAATGCTCAATCCTCAATCCTCAATCCTCAATCCTCAATCCTCAACCCTCAGCCCTCATCCTCAATTCTCAATTCTCAATCCTCGATCATCAGTCCCCAATCTTCACTCCTCAATCCTCAATCCTCAATCCTCAGTACTCAATCCTCAATCCTCAACCATCAATCCTCAATACTCAATCTTCAATCCTCAATCCTCAACCTTAATCCTCAATACTCAATCTTCAATCCTCAATCCTCAATCCTCAATCTTCAATCCTCAATACTCAATCTGCAATCCTCAATCTTCAACCCTCAATCTTCAATCCTCAATACTCAATCTTCAATCCTCAATCCTCAATCGTCAATCCTCAATCCTCAATCCTCAATCCTCAGGCATCAATACTCAATCTACAATATTCAATCCTCAATCCTTAATCCTCAATCCACAATCCTCAATCTTCAATACTCAATACTCAATCTTCAATTCTCAATCCTCAATCCTCAATACTCAATCCTCAATCCTCAATCCGCAATATTCAATCCTCAATACTCAATCTTCAATCATCAATCCTCAATCCTCAATTCTCAGTCGTCAATCCTCAGTCATCAATCCTCAATCTTCAATACTCAATCGTCAATCCTTAGTCCTCAATCCTCAATCCTCAATCCTCGTTCCTCAAACCTCAATCCTCAACCCTCAGTCTTCATCCTCAATCCTCAACCCTCAGTCCTCATACTCAATTCTCAATTCTCAATCCTCAATCCTCAATCCTCAATCTTCAATCCTCAATAATCAATCTCCGATCCTAGGTCCTCAATCCCCAACCTTCAATCGTTAATCCTCAATCTTCAATCCTCAATCCCCAGTCATCAATCTTCAATCCTCACTGCTCAATCCTCAATCCTCAATCCTCAGTCCTCAATCCCCAATCCTCAATCCTCAAACCTCAATCCTCAACCGTCAGTCCTCGTCCTCAATCCTCAAACCTCAATCCTCAATCCTCAATATTCAATCATCAATACTCAATCTTCAATCCTCAATCCTCAAACCTCAATCCTCAATCCTCATTCTTCAATCCTAAATACCCAATCCTCAATTTCCAATCCTCAATCCTCAATCCTCAATTCTCAATCCTCAATCATTAATCCTCAGACCTCAAACATCAATAGTCACCACTCAGTCCTCGTCCTCAATCCACAACCCTCTATCCTCAGTCCTCCATATTCAATCATCAATATTCAATCTTCAATCCTCAATCCTCAATCCTCAACCCTCAATCCTCAATCCTCAATCTTCAACCCTGAATACTCAATCCTCAATACCCAGTCCTCAATCTTCAATCCTCAATACTCAATCTTCAATCCTCAATCCTCAACCCTCAATCCTCAATCCTCAATCTTCAATCCTCAACACTAATCTTCAATCCTCAATCCTCAATCCTCAATCCTCAATCCTCATTCTTCAATCCTCAATACCCAATCCTCAATCTTCAATCCTCAATCCTCAATCCTCAATCCTAATTCCTCAATCCTCATTCTTCAATCCTCAATACCCAATCATCAATTTCAATCCTCAATGCTCAATCTTCAATTATCAATACTCAACCTGCAATCCTCAATACTCAAACCTCAATCCTCAATCCTCATTCTTCAATCCTCAATACCCAATCCTCATTCTTCAATCCTCAATCCTCAATCCTCAATTCTCAACCCTCAATCCTTAATCCTCAGACCTCAAACATCAATATTCAACCCTCAGTCCTCGTCCTCAATCCACAACCCTCAATCCTCAGTCCTCAATATTCAATCATCAATATTCAATCTTCAATCCTCAATCCTCAATCCTCAATCCTCAATTCTCAATCCTCAATCTTCAATCCTCAATCATCAATCCTCAACACTCAATCCTCAATCTTCAATCCTCAATACCCACTCCTCAATCTTCAATCCTCAATCCTCAATCCTCAATCCTAATTCCTCAATCCTCATTCTTCAATCCTCAATACCCAATCCTCAATTTCAATCCTCAATCCTCAATCCTCAATTCTCAATACTCAATGCTCAGTCCTCAGTCCTCAAACCGCAATCCTCAGTCCTCAGTCGTCGAACCTCAATCCCCGACGCTTAGCACTCATCCTCAATCCTCAGTCCTCAATCCTCAATATTCAATCATCAATACTCTATCTTCATTCCTCAATCCTCAATCCACAACCCTCAATCCTCAGTCCTCAATATTCAATCATCAATATTCAATCTTCAATCCTCAATCCTCAATCCTCAATCCTCAATTCTCAATCCTCAATCTTCAATCCTCAATCATCAATCCTCAACACTCAATCCTCAATCTTCAATCCTCAATACCCACTCCTCAATCTTCAATCCTCAATCCTCAATCCTCAATCCTAATTCCTCAATCCTCATTCTTCAATCCTCAATACCCAATCCTCAATTTCAATCCTCAATCCTCAATCCTCAATTCTCAATACTCAATGCTCAGTCCTCAGTCCTCAAACCGCAATCCTCAGTCCTCAGTCGTCGAACCTCAATCCCCGACGCTTAGCACTCATCCTCAATCCTCAGTCCTCAATCCTCAATATTCAATCATCAATACTCTATCTTCATTCCTCAATCCTCAATCCTCAATCCCCAATCCTCAATCCTCAATATTCAATCATCAATACTCAATCTTCAACCCTCAATCTTCAATCCTCAATACCCAATCTTCAATCCTCAATCCTCAATCCTCAATCCTCAATCCTCAATCCTCAATCCTCAATCCTCAGGCATCAATACTCAATCTACAATATTCAATCCTCAATCCTTAATCCTCAATCCACAATCCTCAACATTCAATACTCAATACTCAATCTTCAATCCTCAATCCTCAATCCTCAATCCTCAATCCTCAATCCTCAATCCTCAATCCGCAATATTCAATCCTCAATACTCAATCTTCAATCATCAATCCTCAATCCTCAATTCTCTGTCGTCAATTCTCAGTCATCAATCCTCAATCTTCAATACTCAATCGTCAATCCTTAGTCCTCAATCCTCAATCCTCAATCCTCGTTCCTCAAACCTCAATCCTCAACCCTCAGCCTTCATCCTCAATCCTCAAACCTCAATGCTCAATACTCAATATTCAGTCATCAATACTCAATCTTCAATCCTCAATCCTCAAACCTCAATCCTGAATCCTCATTCTTCAATCCTAAATACCCAATCCTCAACCTTCAATCCTCAATCCTCAATCCTCAGTTCTCAATCATCAATCCTTAATCCTCAATCCTCAATCTTCAATCCTCAACACTCAATCTTCAATCCTCAATCCTCAATCCTCAATCCTCAATCCTCATTCTTCAATCCTCAATACCCAATCCTCAATCTTCAATCCTCAATCCTCAATCCTCAATCCTAGATCCTCAATCCTCATTCCTCAATCCTCAATACCCAATCCTCAATTTCAATCCTCAATCCTCAATCCTCATTTCTCAATCCTCAATCCTCAACCCTCAACCCTCATCCTCCATCCTCAATCCTCAATCCTCAATCATCAATCTTCAATCCTCAATTCTCAATCTTCAATCCTCGATCCTCAATCATCAATCCTCAATCCTCAATCCTCAGGCATGAATACTCAATCTTCAATGCTCAATCCTCAATCCTCAATCCTCAATCCTCAATCCTCAACCCTCAGCCCTCATCCTCAATTCTCAATTCTCAATCCTCGATCATCAGTCCCCAATCTTCACTCCTCAATCCTCAATCCTCAATCCTCAGTACTCAATCCTCAATCCTCAACCATCAATCCTCAATACTCAATCTTCAATCCTCAATCCTCAACCCTTAATCCTCAATACTCAATCTTCAATCCTCAATCCTCAATCCTCAATCTTCAATCCTCAATACTCAATCTGCAATCCTCAATCTTCAACCCTCAATCTTCAATCCTCAATACTCAATCTTCAATCCTCAATCCTCAATCGTCAATCCTCAATCCTCAATCCTCAATCCTCAGGCATCAATACTCAATCTACAATATTCAATCCTCAATCCTTAATCCTCAATCCACAATCCTCAATCTTCAATACTCAATACTCAATCTTCAATTCTCAATCCTCAATCCTCAATACTCAATCCTCAATCCTCAATCCGCAATATTCAATCCTCAATACTCAATCTTCAATCATCAATCCTCAATCCTCAATTCTCAGTCGTCAATCCTCAGTCATCAATCCTCAATCTTCAATACTCAATCGTCAATCCTTAGTCCTCAATCCTCAATCCTCAATCCTCGTTCCTCAAACCTCAATCCTCAACCCTCAGTCTTCATCCTCAATCCTCAACCCTCAGTCCTCATACTCAATTCTCAATTCTCAATCCTCAATCCTCAATCCTCAATCTTCAATCCTCAATAATCAATCTCCGATCCTAGGTCCTCAATCCCCAACCTTCAATCGTTAATCCTCAATCTTCAATCCTCAATCCCAGTCATCAATCTTCAATCCTCACTGCTCAATCCTCAATCCTCAATCCTCAGTCCTCAATCCCCAATCCTCAATCCTCAAACCTCAATCCTCAACCGTCAGTCCTCGTCCTCAATCCTCAAACCTCAATCCTCAATCCTCAATATTCAATCATCAATACTCAATCTTCAATCCTCAATCCTCAAACCTCAATCCTCAATCCTCATTCTTCAATCCTAAATACCCAATCCTCAATTTCCAATCCTCAATCCTCAATCCTCAATTCTCAATCCTCAATCATTAATCCTCAGACCTCAAACATCAATAGTCACCACTCAGTCCTCGTCCTCAATCCACAACCCTCTATCCTCAGTCCTCCATATTCAATCATCAATATTCAATCTTCAATCCTCAATCCTCAATCCTCAACCCTCAATCCTCAATCCTCAATCTTCAACCCTGAATACTCAATCCTCAATACCCAGTCCTCAATCTTCAATCCTCAATACTCAATCTTCAATCCTCAATCCTCAACCCTCAATCCTCAATCCTCAATCTTCAATCCTCAACACTAATCTTCAATCCTCAATCCTCAATCCTCAATCCTCAATCCTCATTCTTCAATCCTCAATACCCAATCCTCAATCTTCAATCCTCAATCCTCAATCCTCAATCCTAATTCCTCAATCCTCATTCTTCAATCCTCAATACCCAATCATCAATTTCAATCCTCAATGCTCAATCTTCAATTATCAATACTCAACCTGCAATCCTCAATACTCAAACCTCAATCCTCAATCCTCATTCTTCAATCCTCAATACCCAATCCTCATTCTTCAATCCTCAATCCTCAATCCTCAATTCTCAACCCTCAATCCTTAATCCTCAGACCTCAAACATCAATATTCAACCCTCAGTCCTCGTCCTCAATCCACAACCCTCAATCCTCAGTCCTCAATATTCAATCATCAATATTCAATCTTCAATCCTCAATCCTCAATCCTCAATCCTCAATTCTCAATCCTCAATCTTCAATCCTCAATCATCAATCCTCAACACTCAATCCTCAATCTTCAATCCTCAATACCCACTCCTCAATCTTCAATCCTCAATCCTCAATCCTCAATCCTAATTCCTCAATCCTCATTCTTCAATCCTCAATACCCAATCCTCAATTTCAATCCTCAATCCTCAATCCTCAATTCTCAATACTCAATGCTCAGTCCTCAGTCCTCAAACCGCAATCCTCAGTCCTCAGTCGTCGAACCTCAATCCCCGACGCTTAGCACTCATCCTCAATCCTCAGTCCTCAATCCTCAATATTCAATCATCAATACTCTATCTTCATTCCTCAATCCTCAATCCTCAATCCCCAATCCTCAATCCTCAATATTCAATCATCAATACTCAATCTTCAACCCTCAATCTTCAATCCTCAATACCCAATCTTCAATCCTCAATCCTCAATCCTCAATCCTCAATCCTCAATCCTCAATCCTCAATCCTCAGGCATCAATACTCAATCTACAATATTCAATCCTCAATCCTTAATCCTCAATCCACAATCCTCAACATTCAATACTCAATACTCAATCTTCAATCCTCAATCCTCAATCCTCAATCCTCAATCCTCAATCCTCAATCCTCAATCCGCAATATTCAATCCTCAATACTCAATCTTCAATCATCAATCCTCAATCCTCAATTCTCTGTCGTCAATTCTCAGTCATCAATCCTCAATCTTCAATACTCAATCGTCAATCCTTAGTCCTCAATCCTCAATCCTCAATCCTCGTTCCTCAAACCTCAATCCTCAACCCTCAGCCTTCATCCTCAATCCTCAAACCTCAATGCTCAATACTCAATATTCAGTCATCAATACTCAATCTTCAATCCTCAATCCTCAAACCTCAATCCTGAATCCTCATTCTTCAATCCTAAATACCCAAACCTCAACCTTCAATCCTCAATCCTCAATCCTCAGTTCTCAATCATCAATCCTTAATCCTCAATCCTCAATCTTCAATCCTCAACACTCAATCTTCAATCCTCAATCCTCAATCCTCAATCCTCAATCCTCATTCTTCAATCCTCAATACCCAATCCTCAATCTTCAATCCTCAATCCTCAATCCTCAATCCTAGATCCTCAATCCTCATTCCTCAATCCTCAATACCCAATCCTCAATTTCAATCCTCAATCCTCAATCCTCATTTCTCAATCCTCAATCCTCAACCCTCAACCCTCATCCTCCATCCTCAATCCTCAATCCTCAATCATCAATCTTCAATCCTCAATTCTCAATCTTCAATCCTCGATCCTCAATCATCAATCCTCAATCCTCAATCCTCAGGCATGAATACTCAATCTTCAATGCTCAATCCTCAATCCTCAATCCTCAATCCTCAATCCTCAACCCTCAGCCCTCATCCTCAATTCTCAATTCTCAATCCTCGATCATCAGTCCCCAATCTTCAATCCTCAATCCTCAATCCTCAATCCTCAGTACTCAATCCTCAATCCTCAACCATCAATCCTCAATACTCAATCTTCAATCCTCAATCCTCAACCCTTAATCCTCAATACTCAATCTTCAATCCTCAATCCTCAATCCTCAATCTTCAATCCTCAATACTCAATCTGCAATCCTCAATCTTCAACCCTCAATCTTCAATCCTCAATACTCAATCTTCAATCCTCAATCCTCAATCGTCAATCCTCAATCCTCAATCCTCAATCCTCAGGCATCAATACTCAATCTACAATATTCAATCCTCAATCCTTAATCCTCAATCCACAATCCTCAATCTTCAATACTCAATACTCAATCTTCAATTCTCAATCCTCAATCCTCAATACTCAATCCTCAATCCTCAATCCGCAATATTCAATCCTCAATACTCAATCTTCAATCATCAATCCTCAATCCTCAATTCTCAGTCGTCAATCCTCAGTCATCAATCCTCAATCTTCAATACTCAATCGTCAATCCTTAGTCCTCAATCCTCAATCCTCAATCCTCGTTCCTCAAACCTCAATCCTCAACCCTCAGTCTTCATCCTCAATCCTCAAACCTCAATCCTCAATACTCAATATTCAGTCATCAATACTCAATCTTCAATCCTCAATCCTCAAACCTCAATCCTCAATCCTCATTCTTCAAACCTAAATACCCAATCCTCAATCTCCAATCCTCAATCCTCAATCCTCAATTCTCAATCCTCAATCCTTAATCCTCAGACCTCAAACATCAATATTCAACCCTCAGCCCTCATCCTCCATCCTCAGTACACAACCCTCTATCCTCAATCTTCAATCCTCAATACTCAATCTTCAATCCTTATTCCTCAATCCTGAATCCTCAATCCTAATTCCTCAATCCTCATTCTTCAATCCTCAATACCCAATCCTCATTCCTCAATCCTCAATACCCAATCCTCAATCCTCAATCCTCAATCCTCAATCCTCAATCCTCAATATTCAATCATTAACACTCAATCTTCAATCCTCAATCTTCAATCCTCGATGCTCAATCTTCAATCCTCAATCCTCAATCCTCAATCCTAATTCCTCAATCCTCAATCCTCAATCCTCAATCTTCAGTCCTCAACACTCAATCTGCAATCCTCAATCCTCAAACCTCAATCCTCAATCCTCATTCCTCAATCCTCAATACCCAATCCTCAATCTTCAATCCTCAATCCTCAATCCTCAATCCTAATTCCTCAATCCTCATTCTTCAATCCTCAATACCCAATCCTCAATTTCAATCCTCAATCCTCAATCCTCAATTCTCAATCCTCAATCCTCAGTCCACAGTCCTCAAACCGCAATCCTCAACACTCAGCCCTCATCCTCCATCCTCAATCCTCAATCCTCAATCCTCAATCTTCAATCCTCAATTCTCAATCTTCAATCCTCGATCCTGAATCATCAAACCACAATCCTCAATCCTCAGGCATCAATACTCAATCTTCAATACTCAATCCTCAATCCTCAATCCTCAATCCTCAATCCTCAATCCTCAACCCTCAATCCTCATTCCTCAAACCTCAATCCTGAACCCTCAGTCCTCATACTCAATTCTCAATCCTCAATCCTCAATCCTCAATCCCCAATCTTCAATCCTTAATACTCAATCTTCAATCCCGAATCCCCTGTACTCAATCTTCAATCCTCAATGCTCAATCCTCAATCCTCAATCCTCAGTCCTCAGTCCTCAATCTTCAATACTCAAACCTCAATCCTCGACCGTCAGTCCTCATTCTCCATCCCCAATCCTCAATCCTCAATCCTCAATCTTCAATCCCCAATACTCAATCTTCAATCCTCAATCCTCAATCCTCAATCCTCAATCCTCAATCCTCAGGCATCAATACTCAATCTACAATATTCAATCCTCAATCCTTAATCCTCAATCCACAATCCTCAACATTCAATACTCAATACTCAATCTTCAATCCTCAATCCTCAATCCTCAATCCTCAATTCTCAATCCTCAATCCTCAATCCGCAATATTCAATCCTCAATACTCAATCTTCAATCATCAATCCTCAATCCTCAATTCTCTGTCGTCAATTCTCAGTCATCAATCCTCAATCTTCAATACTCAATCGTCAATCCTTAGTCCTCAATCCTCAATCCTCAATCCTCAATCCTCAATACTCAATCTTCAATCCTCAATCCTCAAACCTCAATCCTGAATCCTCATTCTTCAATCCTAAATACCCAATCCTCAACCTTCAATCCTCAATCCTCAATCCTCAGTTCTCAATCATCAATCCTTAATCCTCAATCCTCAATCTTCAATCCTCAACACTCAATCTTCAATCCTCAATCCTCAATCCTCAATCCTCAATCCTCATTCTTCAATCCTCAATACCCAATCCTCAATCTTCAATCCTCAATCCTCAATCCTCAATCCTAGATCCTCAATCCTCATTCCTCAATCCTCAATACCCAATCCTCAATTTCAATCCTCAATCCTCAATCCTCATTTCTCAATCCTCAATCCTCAACCCTCAACCCTCATCCTCCATCCTCAATCCTCAATCCTCAATCATCAATCTTCAATCCTCAATTCTCAATCTTCAATCCTCGATCCTCAATCGTCAATCCTCAATCCTCAATCCTCAGGCATGAATACTCAATCTTCAATGCTCAATCCTCAATCCTCAATCCTCAATCCTCAATCCTCAACCCTCAGCCCTCATCCTCAATTCTCAATTCTCAATCCTCGATCATCAGTCCCCAATCTTCAATCCTCAATCCTCAATCCTCAATTCTCAGTACTCAATCCTCAATCCTCAACCATCAATCCTCAATACTCAATCTTCAATCCTCAATCCTCAATCCTTAATCCTCAATACTCAATCTTCAATCCTCAATCCTCAATCCTCAATCTTCAATCCTCAATACTCAATCTGCAATCCTCAATCTTCAACCCTCAATCTTCAATCCTCAATACTCAATCTTCAATCCTCAATCCTCAATCGTCAATCCTCAATCCTCAATCCTCAATCCTCAGGCATCAATACTCAATCTACAATATTCAATCCTCAATCCTTAATCCTCAATCCCCAATCCTCAATCTTCAATACTCAATACTCAATCTTCAATCCTCAATCCTCAATCCTCAATACTCAATCCTCAATCCTCAATCCGCAATATTCAATCCTCAATACTCAATCTTCAATCATCAATCCTCAATCCTCAATTCTCAGTCGTCAATCCTCAGTCATCAATCCTCAATCTTCAATACTCAATCGTCAATCCTTAGTCCTCAATCCTCAATCCTCAATCCTCGTTCCTCAAACCTCAATCCTCAACCCTCAGTCTTCATCCTCAATCCTCAAACCTCAATCCTCAATACTCAATATTCAGTCATCAATACTCAATCTTCAATCCTCAATCCTCAAACCTCAATCCTCATTCTTCAAACCTAAATACCCAATCCTCAATCTTCAATCCTCAATCCTCAATCCTCAACTCTCAATCCTCAATCCTTAATCCTCAGACCTCAAACATCAATATTCAACCCTCAGCCCTCATCCTCCATCCTCAGTACACAATCCTCTATCCTCAATCTTCAATCCTCAATACTCAATCTTCAATCCTTATTCCTCAATCCTGAATCCTCAATCCTAATTCCTCAATCCTCATTCTTCAATCCTCAATACCCAATCCTCATTCCTCAATCCTCAATACCCAATCCTCAATCCTCAATCCTCAATCCTCAATCCTCAATCCTCAATATTCAATCATTAACACTCAATCTTCAATCCTCAATTTTCAATCCTCGATGCTCAATCTTCAATCCTCAATCCTCAATCCTCAATCCTAATTCCTCAATCCTCAATCCTCAATCCTCAATCTTCAATCCTCAACACTCAATCTGCAATCCTCAATCCTCAAACCTCAATCCTCAATCCTCATTCCTCAATCCTCAATACCCAATCCTCAATCTTCAATCCTCAATCCTCAATCCTCAATCCTAATTCCTCAATCCTCATTCTTCAATCCTCAATACCCAATCCTCAATTTCAATCCTCAATCCTCAATCCTCAATTCTCAATCCTCAATCCTCAGTCCACAGTCCTCAAACCGCAATCCTCAACACTCAGCCCTCATCCTCCATCCTCAATCCTCAATCCTCAATCCTCAATCCTCAATCCTCAATCTTCAATCCTCAATACTCAATCTGCAATCCTCAATCCTCAATCCTCAATCCTCAATGTTCAAACCTCAATACCCAATCCTCAATCGTCAATCCTCAATCCTCAAACCTCAATCCTCAGTCCTCACACCTCAATCCCTAAACCTCAAACCTGAATCCTCAATCTTCAGCCCTCAGTCCTCTTAAATCAATTGTCAATCCTCAGTCCTCAATAGAATATCATCAATTCACACATTTCAATACTCAATACTCAATCTGCACTCTTCAAATCTCTATCCACAAACATCAATTCTCATCACTCAACCCTCAACACTCAGTCCCCAATCCTCAATCTTCAATCCTCAATCCTCAATCGTCAATTCTCAATCCTCAACCCTCAGTCCTCAGACCTCAAACCTCAATCCTCAACTCTCAGCCCTCATCCTCAATCCTCAATCCTCAATCCTCAATCCTCAATATTCAATCCGCAATACTCAATCCTCAATCGTCAAACCTCAATCCTCAAGCGTCAATCCTCAATCCTGAATCCTCAACCCTCAATCCTCAGTCCTCAAACCTCAATCCCTAATCCTCAATCCTGAATCCTCAATCTTCAGCCCTCAGTCCTCTTAAATCAATTGTCAATCCTCAGTCCTCAATAGAATATCCTCAATTCACAGTTTTCAATACTCAATCCACATTCTTCACTCTTCAAATCTCAATCTACAAATATCAATTCTCATCACTAAACCATCAACACTCAGTCCTCAATCTTCAATCCTCAATCCTCAATCCTCAACCTTCAATCCTCAATAATGAATCTTCAATCATCAATCCTCAATCCTCAATCCTCAATCCTCAATCCTGAATATTCAATCCTCAGTCCCCAATCCTCAATCTTCAATCCTCAGTCCTCAATCCTCAATCCTCAATTCTCAATACTCTGTCCTCAGTCCTCAAACCTCAGCGCTCAATCCTCAATCCTCTATCATCAATCCTGAATCTTCAATACTCAATACTCAATCCTCAATCCTCAATCCTCAATCCTCAATCCTCAATCATCAATCCTCAATCTTCAACACTCAATCCTCAACCCCAATGCTCAATACTCAACCATCAACCCTCAATTCTCAATACTCAATAGAATATCCTGAATTCTCAGGATTCAATACTCAAACCTCAAACCCCAACTCTCAGCCCTCATCCTCCATCTTCAATCCTCTATCCTCAATCCTCAATCTTCAATCCTCAATACTCAATCTTCAATCCTCAATCCTCAATCCTCAATCCTCATTCTTCAATCCTCAATACCCAATCCTCAATCTTCAATCCTCAATCCTCAATCCTCAATTCTCAATCCTCAATCCTCAATCACCAGACCTCAAACATCAATACTCAGCCCTCAGTCCTCGTCGTCAATCCACAACACTCAATCCTCAATCCTCAATCTTCAATCATCAATATTCAATCTTCAGTCCTCAATCCTCAATCCTCAATCCTCAACCCTCAATCCTCAATGTTCAATCCGCAATACCCAATCCTCAATCTTCAATCCTCAATCCTCAATCCTCAGTCCTCAATTCTCAATACTCAGTCCTGAATTCTCAGTCCTCAAACCTCAATCCTGAATCCACAATCCTGAATCCTCAATCTTCAGACCTCAGTCCTCGACAATCAGTCGTCAATTCTCAGTCCTCAATAGAATATCATCAATTCACACATTTCAATACTCAATACTCAATCTGCAATCTTCAAATCTCTATCCACAAACATCAATTCTCATCACTCAACCCTCAACACTCAGTCCCCAATCCTCAATCTTCAATCCTCAATCCTCAATCCTCATTTCTCAATTCTCAATCCTCAGTCCTCAGACCTCAAACCTCAACCCTCAACTCTCAGCCCTCATCCTCAATCCTCAATCCTCAATCTTCAATCCTCAATCCTCAATCCTCAAGCCTCAATCCTCAATCCCTAATCCTCAGTCCTCAAACCTCAATCCTCAACACTCAATTCTCAATCCTCAATCTTCAATCCTCAATCCTCAATCCTCAAACCCCAATCCTCAATCCTCAGGCATCAATACTCAATCTTCAATACTGAATCCTCAATCCTCAATCCTCAATCCTCAATCCTCAACCCTCAATCCTCATTCCTCAAACCTCAATCCTCAACCCTCAGTCCTCATCCTCAATTCTCAATTCTCAATTCTCAATCCTCAATCCTCAATCCTCAATCCTCAATTTTCAATCCTGAATAATCAACCTCAAATCCTAGATCCTCAATCCCCAATCTTCAATCCTTAATCCTCAATCTACAATCCTTAATTCTCAATCGTCAATCTTCAATCCTCAATACTCAATCTTCAATCCTTAATCCTCAATCCTCAATCCTCAATCCTTAATCCTCAATCGTCAATCTTCAACCCTCAATACTCAATCTTCAATCCTAAATACCCAATCCTCAATTTCCAATCCTCAATCCTCAATCCTCAATTCTCAATCCTCAATCCTTAATCCTCAGAACTCAAACATCAATATTCAACGCTCAGTCCACGTCCTCAATCCACAACCCTCAATCCTCAGTCCTCAATTTCAATCCTCAATCCTCAATCCTCAGTTCTCAATCCTCAATCCTCAGTCCTCAGTCCTCAAACCGCAATCCTCAACCCTCAGCCCTCATCCTCCATCCTCAATCTTCAATCCTCAAGCCTCAATCCTCAATCTTCAATCCTCAATTCTCAATCCTCAATCCTCAACCCTCAATCCTCATTCCGCAAACCTCAATCCTCAACCCTCAGTTCTCATACTCAATTCTCAATTCTCAATCCTCAATCCTCAATCCTCAATCTTCAATCCTCAATAATCAATCTCCAATTCTAGATCCTCAATCCCCAATCTTCAATCCTTAATCCTCAATATTCAATACCCAATCCCCAGTACTCAATCTTCAATCCTCAATGCTCAATCCTCAATCCTCAATCCTCAGTCCTCAGTCCTCAATCTTCAATCCTCAAACCTCAATCCTCAACCGTCAGTCCTCATTCTCCATCCTCAATACTCAATCCTCAATCCTCAATCTTCAATCCCCAATACTCAATCTTCAATCCTCAATCCTCAATCCTCAATCCTCAATCCTCAATCCTCAGGTATCAATACTCAATCTGCAATACTCAATCCTCAATCCTCAATCCTGAATCCTCAATCCTCAACCATCAATCCTTATTCCTCAAACCTCAATCCTCAACCCTCAGTCCTCATCCTCAATTCTCAATTCTCAATCCTCAATCCTCAATCCTCAATCTTCAATCCTCA
Source organism: Calliopsis andreniformis (assembly GCF_051401765.1). Lineage (NCBI taxonomy): Eukaryota > Metazoa > Arthropoda > Insecta > Hymenoptera > Andrenidae > Calliopsis > Calliopsis andreniformis. Next base: position 62,653 of record NW_027480652.1, read on the forward strand.
ATAATCAATATCCGATCCTAGATCCTCAATCCTCAATCCTCAATCCTCAATCTTCAATCCTCAATACTCAATCTGCAATCCTCAATCCTCAAACCTCAATCCTCAATCCTCATTCCTCAATACCCAATCCTCAATCTTCAATCCTCAATCCTCAATCCTCAATTCTCAATCCTCAATCCTTAATCCTCAGACCTCAAACATCAATATTCAACCCTCAGTCCTCGTCCTCAATCCACAACCCTCAATCCTCAATCCTCAATATTCAATCCTCAATACTCAATCTTCAATCCTCAATCCTCAATCCTCAATCCTCATTCTTCAATCCTGAATACCCAATCCTCAATCTTCAATACTCAATCCTCAATCCTCAATTCTCAGTCCTCAATCCTCAATCCCCAGACCTCAAACATCAATACTCAACCCTCAGTCCTCGTCCTCAATCCTCAACCCTCAATCCTCAATCCTCAATCTTCAATCATCAATATTCAATCTTCAGTCCTCAACACTCAGTCCTCAATCCTCAATCCTCAATCCTCAATGTTCAATCCGCAATACCCAATCCTCAATCTTCAATCCTCAGTCCTCAATCCTCAGTCCTCAATTCTCAATACTCAGTCCTCAATTCTCAGTCCTTAAACCTGAATCCTGAATCCACAATCCTGAATCCTCAATCTTCAGTCCTCAGTCCTCAACAATCAGTCGTCAATCCTCAGTCCTCAATAGAATATCATCAATTCACACATTTCAATACTCAATACTCAATCTGCAATCTTCAAATCTCTATCCACAAACATCAATTCTCATCACTCAACCCTCAAGACTCAGTCCCCAATCCTCAATCTTCAATCCTCAATCCTCAATCCTGAATTCTCAATCCTCAATCCTCAGTCCTCAGACCTCAAAACTCAATCCTCAACTCTCAGCCCTCATCCTCAATCGTCAATCATCAATCTTCAATCCTCAATCCTCAATCCTCAAGCCTCAATCCTCAATCCCTAATCCTCAGTCCTCAAACCTCAATCCTCAACACTCAATTCTCAATCCTCAATCTTCAATCCTCAATCCTCAATCCTCAAACCCCAATCCTCAATCCTCAGGCATCAATACTCAATCTTCAATACTCAATCCTCAATCCTCAATCCTCAATCCTCAATCCTCAACCCTCAATCCTCATTCCTCAAACCTCAATCCTCAACCCTCAGTCCTCATCCTCAATTCTCAATTCTCAATTCTCAATCCTCAATCCTCAATCCTCAATCCTCAATTTTCAATCCTCAATAATCAACCTCAAATCCTAGATCCTCAATCCCCAATCTTCAATCCTTAATCCTCAATCTACAATCCTTAATTCTCAATCGTCAATCTTCAATCCTCAATACTCAATCTTCAATCCTTAATCCTCAATCCTCAATCCTCAATCCTTAATCCTCAATCGTCAATCTTCAACCCTCAATACTCAATCTTCAATCCTAAATACCCAATCCTCAATTTCCAATCCTCAATCCTCAATCCTCAATTCTCAATCCTCAATCCTTAATCCTCAGAACTCAAACATCAATATTCAACGCTCAGTCCTCGTCCTCAATCCACAACCCTCAATCCTCAGTCCTCAATATTCAATCATCAATATTCAATCTTCAATCCTCAATCCTCAATCATCAATGCTCAATCTTATATCTTCAATATTCAATCCTCAATCCTCAATCCTCAATCCTCAATCCTCAATCCTCAATCCTCAGTGATCAATACTCAATCTTCAATACTCAATCCTCAATCCTCAATCATCAATACCCAATCCTCAATTTCAATCCTCAATCCTCAATCCTCAGTTCTCAATCCTCAATCCTCAGTCCTCAGTCCTCAATCCTCAATCCTCAATCCTCAGTGATCAATACTCAATCTTGAATACTCAATCCTCAATCCTCACTCCTCAATCCTCAATCCTCAATCCTCAATTCTCAATCCTCAATCCCCATTTCCCAAACCTCAGTCCTCAACCCTCAGCCCTCATCCTCAATTCTCAATTCTCAATCCTCAATCATCAATCCTCAATCTTCAACCCTCAATCCTCAATCCTCAATCATCAATACCCAATCCTCAATTTCAATCCTCAATCCTCAATCCTCAGTTGTCAATCCTCAATCCTCAGTCCTCAGTCCTCAAACCGCAATCCTCAACCCTCAGCCCTCATCCTCCATCCTCAATCCTCAATCCTCAATCCTCAATCCTCAATCTTCAATCCTCAATTCTCAATCCTCAATCCTCAACCCTCAATACTCATTCCTCAAACCTCAATCCTCAACCCTCAGTTCTCATACTCAATTCTCAATACTCAATCCTCAATCCTCAATCCTCAATCTTCAATCCTCAATAATCAATCTCCAATTCTAGATCCTCAATCCCCAATCTTCAATCCTTAATCCTCAATATTCAATACCCAATCCCCAGTACTCAATCTTCAATCCTCAATGCTCAATCCTCAATCCTCAATCCTCAGTCCTCAGTCCTCAATCTTCAATCCTCAAACCTCAATCCTCAACCGTCAGTCCTCATTCTCCATCCTCAATCCTCAATCCTCAATCCTCAATCTTCAATCCCCAATACTCAATCTTCAATCCTCAATCCTCAATCCTCAATCCTCAATCCTCAATCCTCAGGTATCAATACTCAATCTGCAATACTCAATCCTCAATCCTCAATCCTGAATCCTCAATCCTCAACCATCAATCCTCATTCCTCAAACCTCAATCCTCAACCCTCAGTCCTCATCCTCAATTCTCAATTCTCAATCCTCAATCCTCAATCCTCAATCTTCAATCCTCAATAATCAATATCCGATCCTAGATCCTCAATCCTCAATCCTCAATCCTCAATCTTCAATCCTCAATACTCAATCTGCAATCCTCAATCCTCAAACCTCAATCCTCAATCCTCATTCCTCAATACCCAATCCTCAATCTTCAATCCTCAATCCTCAATCCTCAATTCTCAATCCTCAATCCTTAATCCTCAGACCTCAAACATCAATATTCAACCCTCAGTCCTCGTCCTCAATCCACAACCCTCAATCCTCAATCCTCAATATTCAATCCTCAATACTCAATCTTCAATCCTCAATCCTCAATCCTCAATCCTCATTCTTCAATCCTGAATACCCAATCCTCAATCTTCAATACTCAATCCTCAATCCTCAATTCTCAGTCCTCAATCCTCAATCCCCAGACCTCAAACATCAATACTCAACCCTCAGTCCTCGTCCTCAATCCTCAACCCTCAATCCTCAATCCTCAATCTTCAATCATCAATATTCAATCTTCAGTCCTCAACACTCAATCCTCAATCCTCAATCCTCAATCCTCAATGTTCAATCCGCAATACCCAATCCTCAATCTTCAATCCTCAGTCCTCAATCCTCAGTCCTCAATTCTCAATACTCAGTCCTCAATTCTCAGTCCTTAAACCTCAATCCTGAATCCACAATCCTGAATCCTCAATCTTCAGTCCTCAGTCCTCAACAATCAGTCGTCAATTCTCAGTCCTCAATAGAATATCATCAATTCACACATTTCAATACTCAATACTCAATCTGCAATCTTCAAATCTCTATCCACAAACATCAATTCTCATCACTCAACCCTCAACACTCAGTCCCCAATCCTCAATCTTCAATCCTCAATCCTCAATCCTCAATTCTCAATCCTCAATCCTCAGTCCTCAGACCTCAAAACTCAATCCTCAACTCTCAGCCCTCATCCTCAATCGTCAATCCTCAATCTTCAATCCTCAATCCTCAATCCTCAAGCCTCAATCCTCAATCCTCAATCCTCAGTCTTCAAACCACAATCCTCAACACTCAATTCTCAATCCTCAATCTTCAGTCCTCAATCCTCAATCCTCAACCCTCAAACCCCAATCCTCAATCCTCAGGCATCAATACTCAATCTTCAATACTCAATCCTCAATCCTCAATCCTCAATCCTCAATCCTCAACCCTCAATCCTCATTCCTCAAACCTCAATCCTCAACCCTCAGTCCTCATCCTCAATTCTCAATTCTCAATCCTCAATCCTCAATGCTCAATCCTCAATCCTCAATCCTCATTCTTCAATCCTAAATACCCAATCCTCAATTTCCAATCCTCAATCCTCAATCCTCAATTCTCAATCCTCAATCCTTAATCCTCAGAACTCAAACATCAATATTCAACGCTCAGTCCTCGTCCTCAATCCACAACCCTCAATCCTCAGTCCTCAATATTCAATCATCAATATTCAATCTTCAATCCTCAATCCTCAATCCTCAATCCTCAATCCTCAATCCTCAATCTTCAACCCTGAATCCTCAATCCTCAATACTCAGCCCTCAATCTTCAATCCTCAATACTCAATCTTCAATCCCCAATCCTCAATCCTCAATCCTCAATCCTCAATCTTCAATCCTCAATACCCAATCCTCAATCTTCAATCCTCAATCCTCAATCCTCAATCCTAGATCCTCAATCCTCATTCCTCAATCCTCAATACCCAATCCTCAATTTCAATCCTCAATCCTCAATCCTCATTTCTCAATCCTCAATCCTCAACCCTCAACCCTCATCCTCCATCCTCAATCCTCAATCCTCAATCATCAATCTTCAATCCTCAATTCTCAATCTTCAATCCTCGATCCTCAATCATCAATCCTCAATCCTCAATCCTCAGGCATGAATACTCAATCTTCAATGCTCAATCCTCAATCCTCAATCCTCAATCCTCAATCCTCAACCCTCAGCCCTCATCCTCAATTCTCAATTCTCAATCCTCGATCATCAGTCCCCAATCTTCAATCCTCAATCCTCAATCCTCAATCCTCAGTACTCAATCCTCAATCCTCAACCATCAATCCTCAATACTCAATCTTCAATCCTCAATCCTCAATCCTTAATCCTCAATACTCAATCTTCAATCCGCAATCCTCAATCCTCAATCTTCAATCCTCAATACTCAATCTGCAATCCTCAATCTTCAACCCTCAATCTTCAATCCTCAATACTCAATCTTCAATCCTCAATCCTCAATCGTCAATCCTCAATCCTCAATCCTCAATCCTCAGGCATCAATACTCAATCTACAATATTCAATCCTCAATCCTTAACCCTCAATCCACAATCCTCAATCTTCAATACTCAATACTCAATCTTCAATCCTCAATCCTCAATCCTCAATACTCAATCCTCAATCCTCAATCCGCAACATTCAATCCTCAATACTCAATCTTCAATCATCAATCCTCAATCCTCAATTCTCAGTCGTCAATCCTCAGTCATCAGTCCTCAATCTTCAATACTCAATCGTCAATCCTTAGTCCTCAATCCTCAATCCTCAATCCTCGTTCCTCAAACCTCAATCCTCAACCCTCAGTCTTCATCCTCAATCCTCAAACCTCAATCCTCAATACTCAATATTCAGTCATCAATACTCAATCTTCAATCCTCAATCCTCAAACCTCAATCCTCAATCCTCATTCTTCAAACCTAAATACCCAATCCTCAATCTCCAATCCTCAATCCTCAATCCTCAATTCTCAATCCTCAATCCTTAATCCTCAGACCTCAAACATCAATATTCAACCCTCGGCCCTCATCCTCCATCCTCAGTACACAATCCTCTATCCTCAATCTTCAATCCTCAATACTCAATCTTCAATCCTTATTCCTCAATCCTGAATCCTCAATCCTAATTCCTCAATCCTCATTCTTCAATCCTCAATACCCAATCCTCATTCCTCAATCCTCAATACCCAATCCTCAATCCTCAATCCTCAATTCTCAATCCTCAATCCTCAATATTCAATCATTAACACTCAATCTTCAATCCTCAATCTTCAATCCTCGATGCTCAATCTTCAATCCTCAATCCGCAATCCTCAATCCTAATTCCTCAATCCTCAATCCTCAATCCTCAATCCTCAATCCTCATTCTTCAATCCTCAATACCCAATCCTCAATCTTCAATCCTCAATCCTCAATCCTCAATCCTAATTCCTCAATCCTCATTCTTCAATCCTCAATACCCAATCATCAATTTCAATCCTCAATGCTCAATCTTCAATTATCAATACTCAACCTGCAATCCTCAATACTCAAACCTCAATCCTCAATCCTCATTCTTCAATCCTCAATACCCAATCCTCATTCTTCAATCCTCAATCCTCAATCCTCAATTCTCAACCCTCAATCCTTAACCCTCAGACCTCAAACATCAATATTCAACCCTCAGTCCTCGTCCTCAATCCACAACCCTCAATCCTCAGTCCTCAATATTCAATCATCAATATTCAATCTTCAATCCTCAATCCTCAATCCTCAATCCTCAATTCTCAATCCTCAATCTTCAATCCTCAATCCTCAATCCTCAACACTCAATCCTCAATCTTCAATCCTCAATACCCACTCCTCAATCTTCAATCCTCAATCCTCAATCCTCAATCCTAATTCCTCAATCCTCATTCTTCAATCCTCAATACCCAATCCTCAATTTCAATCCTCAATCCTCAATCCTCAATTCTCAATACTCAATCCTCAGTCCTCAGTCCTCAAACCGCAATCCTCAGTCCTCAGTCGTCGAACCTCAATCCCCGACGCTTAGCACTCATCCTCAATCCACAGTCCTCAATCCTCAATATTCAATCATCAATACTCAATCTTCAACCCTCAATCTTCAATCCTCAATACCCAATCTTCAATCCTCAATCCTCAATCCTCAATCCTAATTCCTCAATCCTCATTCTTCAATCCTCAATACCCAATCCTCAATTTCAATCCTCAATCCTCAATCCTCAATCCTCAATCCCCAATCCTCAATCCTCAATATTCAATCATCAATACTCAATCTTCAACCCTCAATCTTCAATCCTCAATACCCAATCTTCAATCCTCAATCCTCAATCCTCAATCCTCAATCCTCAATCCTCAATCCTCAATCCTCAGGCATCAATACTCAATCTACAATATTCAATCCTCAATCCTTAATCCTCAATCCACAATCCTCAACATTCAATACTCAATACTCAATCTTCAATCCTCAATCCTCAATCCTGAATCCTCAATCCTCAATCCTCAATCCTCAATCCGCAATATTCAATCCTCAATACTCAATCTTCAATCATCAATCCTCCATCCTCAATTCTCTGTCGTCAATTCTCAGTCATCAATCCTCAATCTTCAATACTCAATCGTCAATCCTTAGTCCTCAATCCTCAATCCTCAATCCTCGTTCCTCAAACCTCAATCCTCAACCCTCAGCCTTCATCCTCAATCCTCAAACCTCAATGCTCAATACTCAATATTCAGTCATCAATACTCAATCTTCAATCCTCAATCCTCAAACCTCAATCCTGAATCCTCATTCTTCAATCCTAAATACCCAATCCTCAACCTTCAATCCTCAATCCTCAATCCTCAGTTCTCAATCATCAATCCTTAATCCTCAATCCTCAATCTTCAATCCTCAACACTCAATCTTCAATCCTCAATCCTCAATCCTCAATCCTCAATCCTCATTCTTCAATCCTCAATACCCAATCCTCAATCTTCAATCCTCAATCCTCAATCCTCAATCCTAGATCCTCAGTCCTCATTCCTCAATCCTCAATACCCAATCCTCAATTTCAATCCTCAATCCTCAATCCTCATTTCTCAATCCTCAATCCTCAACCCTCAACCCTCATCCTCCATCCTCAATCCTCAATCCTCAATCATCAATCTTCAATCCTCAATTCTCAATCTTCAATCCTCGATCCTCAATCATCAATCCTCAATCCTCAATCCTCAGGCATGAATACTCAATCTTCAATGCTCAATCCTCAATCCTCAATCCTCAATCCTCAATCCTCAACCCTCAGCCCTCATCCTCAATTCTCAATTCTCAATCCTCGATCATCAGTCCCCAATCTTCAATCCTCAATCCTCAATCCTCAATCCTCAGTACTCAATCCTCAATCCTCAACCATCAATCCTCAATACTCAATCTTCAATCCTCAATCCTCAATCCTTAATCCTCAATACTCAATCTTCAATCCTCAATCCTCAATCCTCAATCTTCAATCCTCAATACTCAATCTGCAATCCTCAATCTTCAACCCTCAATCTTCAATCCTCAATACTCAATCTTCAATCCTCAATCCTCAATCGTCAATCCTCAATCCTCAATCCTCAATCCTCAGGCATCAATACTCAATCTACAATATTCAATCCTCAATCCTTAATCCTCAATCCACAATCCTCAATCTTCAATACTCAATACTCAATCTTCAATCCTCAATCCTCAATCCTAAATACTCAATCCTCAATCCTCAATCCGCAATATTCAATCCTCAATACTCAATCTTCAATCATCAATCCTCAATCCTCAATTCTCAGTCGTCAATCCTCAGTCATCAATCCTCAATCTTCAATACTCAATCGTCAATCCTTAGTCCTCAATCCTCAATCCTCAATCCTCGTTCCTCAAACCTCAATCCTCAACCCTCAGTCTTCATCCTCAATCCTCAAACCTCAATCCTCAATACTCAATATTCAGTCATCAATACTCAATCTTCAATCCTCAATCCTCAAACCTCAATCCTCAATCCTCATTCTTCAAACCTAAATACCCAATCCTCAATCTCCAATCCTCAATCCTCAATCCTCAATTCTCAATCCTCAATCCTTAATCCTCAGACCTCAAACATCAATATTCAACCCTCAGCCCTCATCCTCCATCCTCAGTACACAATCCTCTATCCTCAATCTTCAATCCTCAATACTCAATCTTCAATCCTTATTCCTCAATCCTGAATCCTCAATCCTAATTCCTCAATCCTCATTCTTCAATCCTCAATACCCAATCCTCATTCCTCAATCCTCAATACCCAATCCTCAATCCTCAATCCTCAATCCTCAATCCTCAATCCTCAATATTCAATCATTAACACTCAATCTTCAATCCTCAATCTTCAATCCTCGATGCTCAATCTTCAATCCTCAATCCTCAATCCTCAATCCTAATTCCTCAATCCTCAATCCTCAATCCTCAATCTTCAGTCCTCAACACTCAATCTGCAATCCTCAATCCTCAAACCTCAATCCTCAATCCTCATTCCTCAATCCTCAATACCCAATCCTCAATCTTCAATCCTCAATCCTCAATCCTCAATCCTAATTCCTCAATCCTCATTCTTCAATCCTCAATACCCAATCCTCAATTTCAATCCTCAATCCTCAATCCTCAATTCTCAATCCTCAATCCTCAGTCCACAGTCCTCAAACCGCAATCCTCAACACTCAGCCCTCATCCTCCATCCTCAATCCTCAATCCTCAATCCTCAATCTTCAATCCTCAATTCTCAATCTTCAATCCTCGATCCTGAATCATCAAACCACAATCCTCAATCCTCAGGCATCAATACTCAATCTTCAATACTCAATCCTCAATCCTCAATCCTCAATCCTCAATCCTCAATCCTCAACCCTCAATCCTCATTCCTCAAACCTCAATCCTGAACCCTCAGTCCTCATACTCAATTCTCAATCCTCAATCCTCAATCCTCAATCCCCAATCTTCAATCCTTAATACTCAATCTTCAATCCCGAATCCCCTGTACTCAATCTTCAATCCTCAATGCTCAATCCTCAATCCTCAATCCTCAGTCCTCAGTCCTCAATCTTCAATACTCAAACCTCAATCCTCGACCGTCAGTCCTCATTCTCCATCCCCAATCCTCAATCCTCAATCCTCAATCTTCAATCCCCAATACTCAATCTTCAATCCTCAATCCTCAATCCTCAATCCTCAATCCTCAATCCTCAGGCATCAATACTCAATCTACAATATTCAATCCTCAATCCTTAATCCTCAATCCACAATCCTCAACATTCAATGCTCAATACTCAATCTTCAATCCTCAATCCTCAATCCTCAATCCTCAATCCTCAATCCTCAATCCTCAATCCGCAATATTCAATCCTCAATACTCAATCTTCAATCATCAATCCTCAATCCTCAATTCTCTGTCGTCAATTCTCAGTCATCAATCCTCAATCTTCAATACTCAATCGTCAATCCTTAGTCCTCAATCCTCAATCCTCAATCCTCGTTCCTCAAACCTCAATCCTCAACCCTCAGCCTTCATCCTCAATCCTCAAACCTCAATGCTCAATACTCAATATTCAGTCATCAATACTCAATCTTCAATCCTCAATCCTCAAACCTCAATCCTGAATCCTCATTCTTCAATCCTAAATACCCAATCCTCAACCTTCAATCCTCAATCCTCAATCCTCAGTTCTCAATCATCAATCCTTAATCCTCAATCCTCAATCTTCAATCCTCAACACTCAATCTTCAATCCTCAATCCTCAATCCTCAATCCTCAATCCTCATTCTTCAATCCTCAATACCCAATCCTCAATCTTCAATCCTCAATCCTCAATCCTCAATCCTAGATCCTCAATCCTCATTCCTCAATCCTCAATACCCAATCCTCAATTTCAATCCTCAATCCTCAATCCTCATTTCTCAATCCTCAATCCTCAACCCTCAACCCTCATCCTCCATCCTCAATCCTCAATCCTCAATCATCAATCTTCAATCCTCAATTCTCAATCTTCAATCCTCGATCCTCAATCATCAATCCTCAATCCTCAATCCTCAGGCATGAATACTCAATCTTCAATGCTCAATCCTCAATCCTCAATCCTCAATCCTCAATCCTCAACCCTCAGCCCTCATCCTCAATTCTCAATTCTCAATCCTCGATCATCAGTCCCCAATCTTCAATCCTCAATCCTCAATCCTCAATCCTCAGTACTCAATCCTCAATCCTCAACCATCAATCCTCAATACTCAATCTTCAATCCTCAATCCTCAATCCTTAATCCTCAATACTCAATCTTCAATCCTCAATCCTCAATCCTCAATCTTCAATCCTCAATACTCAATCTGCAATCCTCAATCTTCAACCCTCAATCTTCAATCCTCAATACTCAATCTTCAATCCTCAATCCTCAATCGTCAATCCTCAATCCTCAATCCTCAATCCTCAGGCATCAATACTCAATCTCACAATATTCAATCCTCAATCCTTAATCCTCAATCCACAATCCTCAATCTTCAATACTCAATACTCAATCTTCAATCCTCAATCCTCAATCCTCAATACTCAATCCTCAATCCTCAATCCGCAATATTCAATCCTCAATACTCAATCTTCAATCATCAATCCTCAATCCTCAATTCTCAGTCGTCAATCCTCAGTCATCAATCCTCAATCTTCAATACTCAATCGTCAATCCTTAGTCCTCAATCCTCAATCCTCAATCCTCGTTCCTCAAACCTCAATCCTCAACCCTCAGTCTTCATCCTCAATCCTCAAACCTCAATCCTCAATACTCAATATTCAGTCATCAATACTCAATCTTCAATCCTCAATCCTCAAACCTCAATCCTCTATCCTCATTCTTCAAACCTAAATACCCAATCCTCAATCTTCAATCCTCAATCCTCAATCCTCAATTCTCAATCCTCAATCCTTAATCCTCAGACCTCAAACATCAATATTCAACCCTCAGCCCTCATCCTCCATCCTCAGTACACAATCCTCTATCCTCAATCTTCAATCCTCAATACTCAATCTTCAATCCTTATTCCTCAATCCTGAATCCTCAATCCCAATTCCTCAATCCTCATTCTTCAATCCTCAATACCCAATCCTCATTCCTCAATCCTCAATACCCAATCCTCAATCCTCAATCCTCAATCCTCAATCCTCAATCCTCAATATTCAATCATTAACACTCAATCTTCAATCCTCAATTTTCAATCCTCGATGCTCAATCTTCAATCCTCAATCCTCAATCCTCAATCCTAATTCCTCAATCCTCAATCCTCAATCCTCAATCTTCAATCCTCAACACTCAATCTGCAATCCTCAATCCTCAAACCTCAATCCTCAATCCTCATTCCTCAATCCTCAATACCCAATCCTCAATCTTCAATCCTCAATCCTCAATCCTCAATCCTCAATCCTCAGGCATCAATACTCAATCTTCAATACTCAATCCTCAATCCTCAATCCTCAAACCTCAATACTCAATCCTCAATATTCAATCATCAATACTCAATCTTCAATCCTCAATCCTCAAACCTCAATCCTCAATCCTCAATCTTCAATCCTCAACACTCAATCTTCAATCCTCAGTCCTCAATCCTCAATCCTCAATCCTCATTCTTCAATCCTCAATACCCAATCCTCAATCTTCAATCCTCAATCCTCAATCCTCAATCCTAATTCCTCAATCCTCATTCTTCAATCCTCAATAACCAATCCTCAATTTCAATCCTCAATCTTCAATCCTCATCTCTCAAACCTCAATCCTCAACCCTCAGTCCTCATACTCAATTCGCAATTCTCAATCCTCAATCCTCAATCCTCAATCTTCAATCCTCAATAATCAATCTCCAATCCTCAATCCTCAATCCTCGATCCTCAATCCTCAGGCATCAATACTCAATCTTCAATACTCAATCCTCAATCCTCAATCTTCAATCCCGAATACTCAATCTTCAATCGTCAATCCTCAATCCTCAGGCATCAATACTCAATCTTCAATACTCAATCCTCATTCCTGAATCCTCAATCCTCAATCCTCAACCATCAATCCTCATTCCTCAAACCTCAATCCTCAACCCTCAGTCCTCATCGTCAATTCTCAATTCTCAATCCTCAATCTTCAATCCTCAATCTTCAATCCTCAATGCTCAATCCTTAATCCTCAATCCTCAGTCCTCAATCCCCAATCCTCAATCCTCAAACCTCAAACCTCAACCGTCAGTCCTCGTCCTCAATCCTCAAACCTCAATCCTCAATCCTCAATATTCAATCATCAATACTCAATCTTCAATCCTCAATCATCAAACCTCAATCCTCAATCCTCATTCTTCAACCCTAAATACACATTCCTCAATCTTCAATCCTCAATCCTCATTCCTCAAGCCTCAATCCTCAACCCTCAGTCCTCATACTCAATTCTCAATCCTCAATCCTCAATCCTCAATCTTCAATCGTCAATAATCAATCTCCAATCCTCAATCCTCAATCCTCGATCCTCAATCCTCAGGCATCAATACTCAATCTTCAATACTCAATCTTCAATCCTCAATCCTCAATCCTCAATCCTCAAACCTCAATCCTCAATCCTCAATATTCAATCATCAATACTCAATCTTCAATCCTCAATCCTCAATCCTCAATCCTCAATCCTCAATCCTCAATCCTCAATCCTCAACCCTCAGCCCTCATCCTCAATTCTCAATTCTCAATCCTCGATCATCAGTCCCCAATCTTCAATCCTCAATCCTCAATCCTCAATCCTCAGTACTCAATCCTCAATCCTCAACCATCAATCCTCAATACTCAATCTTCAATCCTCAATCCTCAATCCTTAATCCTCAATAGTCAATCTTCAATCCTCAATCCTCAATCCTCAATCTTCAATCCTCAATACTCAATCTGCAATCCTCAATCTTCAACCCTCAATCTTCAATCCTCAATACTCAATCTTCAATCCTCAATACTCAATCTTCAATCCTCAATCCTCAATCGTCAATCCTCAATCCTCAATCCTCAATCCTCAGGCATCAATACTCAATCTACAATATTCAATCCTCAATCCTTAATCCTCAATCCACAATCCTCAATCTTCAATACTCAATACTCAATCTTCAATCCTCAATCCTCAATCCTCAATACTCAATCCTCAATCCTCAATCCGCAATATTCAATCCTCAATACTCAATCTTCAATCATCAATCCTCAATCCTCAATTCTCAGTCGTCAATCCTCAGTCATCAATCCTCAATCTTCAATACTCAATCGTCAATCCTTAGTCCTCAATCCTCAATCCTCAATCCTCGTTCCTCAAACCTCAATCCTCAACCCTCAGTCTTCATCCTCAATCCTCAAACCTCAATCCTCAATACTCAATATTCAGTCATCAATACTCAATCTTCAATCCTCAATCCTCAAACCTCAATCCTCAATCCTCATTCTTCAAACCTAAATACCCAATCCTCAATCTTCAATCCTCAATCCTCAATCCTCAATTCTCAATCCTCAATCCTTAATCCTCAGACCTCAAACATCAATATTCAACCCTCAGCCCTCATCCTCCATCCTCAGTACACAATCCTCTATCCTCAATCTTCAATCCTCAATACTCAATCTTCAATCCTTATTCCTCAATCCTGAATCCTCAATCCCAATTCCTCAATCCTCATTCTTCAATCCTCAATACCCAATCCTCATTCCTCAATCCTCAATACCCAATCCTCAATCCTCAATCCTCAATCCTCAATCCTCAATCCTCAATATTCAATCATTAACACTCAATCTTCAATCCTCAATTTTCAATCCTCGATGCTCAATCTTCAATCCTCAATCCTCAATCCTCAATCCTAATTCCTCAATCCTCAATCCTCAATCCTCAATCTTCAATCCTCAACACTCAATCTGCAATCCTCAATCCTCAAACCTCAATCCTCAATCCTCATTCCTCAATCCTCAATACCCAATCCTCAATCTTCAATCCTCAATCCTCAATCCTCAATCCTAAATCCTCAATCCTCATTCTTCAATCCTCAATACCCAATCCTCAATTTCAATCCTCAATCCTCAATCCTCAATTCTCAATCCTCAATCCTCAGTCCACAGTCCTCAAACCGCAATCCTCAACACTCAGCCCTCATCCTCCATCCTCAATCCTCAATCCTCAATCCTCAATCTTCAATCCTCAATTCTCAATCTTCAATCCTCGATCCTGAATCAACAAACCACAATCCTCAATCCTCAGGCATCAATACTCAATCTTCAATACTCAATCCTCAATCGTCAATCCTCAATCCTCAATCCTCAATCCTCAACCCTCAATCCTCATTCCTCAAACCTCAATCCTGAACCCTCAGTCCTCATACTCAATTCTCAATCCTCAATCCTCAATCCTCAATCCTCAATCTTCAATCCTCAATAATCAATCTCCAATTCTAGATCCTCAATCCCCAATCTTCAATCCTTAATACTCAATCTTCAATCCCGAATCCCCTGTACTCAATCTTCAATCCTCAATGCTCAATCCTCAATCCTCAATCCTCAGTCCTCAGTCCTCAATCTTCAATACTCAAACCTCAATCCTCGACCGTCAGTCCTCATTCTCCATCCCCAATCCTCAATCCTCAATCCTCAATCTTCAATCCCCAATACTCAATCTTCAATCCTCAATCCTCAATCCTCAATCCTCAATCCTCAATCCTCAGGCATCAATACTCAATCTTCAATACTCAATCCTCAATCCTCAATCCTCAAACCTCAATACTCAATCCTCAATATTCAATCATCAATACTCAATCTTCAATCCTCAATCCTCAAACCTCAATCCTCAATCCTCAATCTTCAATCCTCAACACTCAATCTTCAATCCTCAGTCCTCAATCCTCAATCCTCAATCCTCATTCTTCAATCCTCAATACCCAATCCTCAATCTTCAATCCTCAATCCTCAATCCTCAATCCTAATTCCTCAATCCTCATTCTTCAATCCTCAATAACCAATCCTCAATTTCAATCCTCAATCTTCAATCCTCATTTCTCAAACCTCAATCCTCAACCCTCAGTCCTCATACTCAATTCGCAATTCTCAATCCTCAATCCTCAATCCTCAATCTTCAATCCTCAATAATCAATCTCCAATCCTCAATCCTCAATCCTCGATCCTCAATCCTCAGGCATCAATACTCAATCTTCAATACTCAATCCTCAATCCTCAATCTTCAATCCCGAATACTCAATCTTCAATCGTCAATCCTCAATCCTCAGGCATCAATACTCAATCTTCAATACTCAATCCTCATTCCTGAATCCTCAATCCTCAATCCTCAACCATCAATCCTCATTCCTCAAACCTCAATCCTCAACCCTCAGTCCTCATCGTCAATTCTCAATTCTCAATCCTCAATCTTCAATCCTCAATCTTCAATCCTCAATGCTCAATCCTTAATCCTCAATCCTCAGTCCTCAATCCCCAATCCTCAATCCTCAAACCTCAAACCTCAACCGTCAGTCCTCGTCCTCAATCCTCAAACCTCAATCCTCAATCCTCAATATTCAATCATCAATACTCAATCTTCAATCCTCAATCATCAAACCTCAATCCTCAATCCTCATTCTTCAACCCTAAATACACATTCCTCAATCTTCAATCCTCAATCCTCATTCCTCAAGCCTCAATCCTCAACCCTCAGTCCACATACTCAATTCTCAATCCTCAATCCTCAATCCTCAATCTTCAATCGTCAATAATCAATCTCCAATCCTCAATCCTCAATCCTCGATCCTCAATCCTCAGGCATCAATACTCAATCTTCAATACTCAATCTTCAATCCTCAATCCTCAATCCTCAATCCTCAAACCTCAATCCTCAATCCTCAATATTCAATCATCAATACTCAATCTTCAATCCTCAATCCTCAATCCTCAATCCTCAATCCTCAATCCTCAATCCTCAATCCTCAATCCTCAATCCTCAATCCTCAATCCTCAATCCTCAATCCTCAATCCACAATCCTCAACCTTCAATACTCAATAATCAATCTCCAATCCTAGATCCTCAATCCTCAATCCTCAATCCTCGATCCTCAATACTCATTCTTCAATCCTCAATACCTAATCCTCAATCTTCAATCCTCAAACGTCAATCCTCAATTCTCAATCCTCAATCCTCAGTCCTCAGTCGTCAAACCTCAATCCCCGACCCTTAGCACTCATCCTCAATCCTCAGTCTTCAATCC
The DNA here is from genome assembly GCF_051401765.1 of Calliopsis andreniformis. NCBI lineage: Eukaryota > Metazoa > Arthropoda > Insecta > Hymenoptera > Andrenidae > Calliopsis > Calliopsis andreniformis. The sequence continues at coordinate 79,509 of NW_027480652.1, forward strand.
TCAATCCTCAAACCTAAATCCTCTACCGTCAGTCCTCGTCCTCAATCCTCAAACCTCAATCCTCAATCCTCAATATTCAATCATCAATACTCAATCTTCAATCCTCAATCCTCAATCCTCAATCCTCAATCCTCAATCCTCAATCCTCAATATTCAATCATCAATACTCAAACTTCAATCCTCAATCTTCAATCGTCAATACTGAATCTTCAATCCTCAATCCTCAATCCTCAATCCTCAATCCTCAATCCTCAGGCTTCAATACTCAATCTACAGTATTCAATCCTCAATCCTTAATCCTCAATCCACAATCCACAACCTTCAATACTCAATACTCAATCTTCAATCCTCAACCCTCAATCCTCAATCCTCAATCCTCAATCCTCAGGCATCAATACTCAATCTACAGTATTCAATCCTCAATCCTTAATCCTCAATCCACAATCCACAACCTTCAATACTCAATACTCAATCTTCAATCCTCAACCCTCAGTCTTCATCCTCAATTCTCAATTCTCAATCCTCAATCCTCAATCCTCAATCCTCAATCATCAATCCTCAATCCTTAATCCTCACTCCTCAGTACTCAATCCTCTATACTCAATCTTCAATTCTCAATACTCAACCTTCAATCCTCATTCCTCAATCCTCAATCCTCAATCCTCAATCTTCAATCCTCAATACTCAATCTGCAATCCTCAATCCTCAAACCTCAATCCTCAATCCTCATTCCTCAATACCCAATCCTCAATCTTCAATCCTCAATCCTCAATCCTCAATTCTCAATCCTCAATCCTTAATCCTCAGACCTCAAACATCAATATTCAACCCTCAGTCCTCGTCCTCAATCCACAACCCTCAATCCTCAGTCCTCAATATTCAATCATCAATATTCAATCTTCAATGCTCAATCCTCAATCCTCAATCCTCAATCCTCAATCCTCATTCTTCAATCCTCAATACCCAGTCCTCAATCTTCAATCCTCAATCCTCAATCCTCAATTCTCAATCGTCAATCCTCAATCCCCAGACCTCAAACATCAATACTCAACCCTCAGTCCTCGTCCTCAATCCACAACCCTCAATCCTCAATCCTCAATCTTCAATCATCAATATTCAACCTTCAGTCCTCAATCCTCAATCCTCAATCCTCAATGTTCAATCCACAATACCCAATCCTCAATCTTCAATCCTCAATCCTCAATCCTGAATCCTCAATCCTCAATCTTCAATCCTCAAACCTCAATCCTCAATACTCAATCCTCAATCTTCAATCCTCAATACTCAATCCTCAATCCTCAATACTCAATCTTCAATCTTCAATCCTCATTCCTCAATCCTCAATCCTCAATCCTCAATCTTCAATCCTCAATACTCAATCTGCAATCCTCAATCCTCAATCCTCAATCCTCAATGTTCAAACCTCAATACCCAATCCTCAATCGTCAATCCTCCATCCTCAAACCTCAATCCTCAGTCCTCACACCTCAATCCCTAAACCTCAAACCTGAATCCTCAATCTTCAGCCCTCAGTCCTCTTAAATCAATTGTCAATCCTCAGTCCTCAATAGAATATCATCAATTCACACATTTCAATACTCAATACTCAATCTGCACTCTTCAAATCTCTATCCACAAACATCAATTCTCATCACTCAACCCTCAACACTCAGTCCCCAATCCTCAATCTTCAATCCTCAATCCTCAATCGTCAATTCTCAATCCTCAACCCTCAGTCCTCAGACCTCAAACCTCAATCCTCAACTCTCAGCCCTCATCCTCAATCCTCAATCCTCAATCCTCAATCCTCAATATTCAATCCTCAATACTCAATCCTCAATCGTCAAACCTCAATCCTCAAGCGTCAATCCTCAATCCTGAATCCTCAACCCTCAATCCTCAGTCCTCAAACCTCAATCCCTAATCCTCAATCCTGAATCCTCAATCTTCAGCCCTCAGTCCTCTTAAATCAATTGTCAATCCTCAGTCCTCAATAGAATATCCTCAATTCACAGTTTTCAATACTCAATCCACATTCTTCACTCTTCAAATCTCAATCTACAAATATCAATTCTCATCACTAAACCATCAACACTCAGTCCTCAATCTTCAATCCTCAATCCTCAATCCTCAACCTTCAATCCTCAATAATGAATCTTCAATCATCATTCCTCAATCCTCAATCCTCAATCCTCAATCCTGAATATTCAATCCTCAGTCCCCAATCCTCAATCTTCAATCCTCAGTCCTCAATCCTCAATCCTCAATTCTCAATACTCAGTCCTCAGTCCTCAAACCTCAGCGCTCAATCCTCAATCCTCTATCATCTATCCTGAATCTTCAATACTCAATACTCAATCCTCAATCCTCAATCCTCAATCCTCAATCCTCAATCATCAATCCTCAATCTTCAACACTCAATCCTCAACCCCAATGCTCAATACTCAACCATCAACCCTCAATTCTCAATACTCAATAGAATATCCTGAATTCTCAGGATTCAATACTCAAACCTCAAACCCCAACTCTCAGCCCTCATCCTCCATCTTCAATCCTCTATCCTCAATCCTCAATCTTCAATCCTCAATACTCAATCTTCAATCCTCAATCCTCAATCCTCAATCCTCATTCTTCAATCCTCAATACCCAATCCTCAATCTTCAATCCTCAATCCTCAATCCTCAATTCTCAATCCTCAATCCTCAATCACCAGACCTCAAACATCAATACTCAGACCTCAGTCCTCGTCGTCAATCCACAACACTCAATCCTCAATCCTCAATCTTCAATCATCAATATTCAATCTTCAGTCCTCAATCCTCAATCCTCAATCCTCAACCCTCAATCCTCAATGTTCAATCCGCAATACCCAATCCTCAATCTTCAATCCTCAATCCTCAATCCTCAGTCCTCAATTCTCAATACTCAGTCTTGAATTCTCAGTCCTCAAACCTCAATCCTGAATCCACAATCCTGAATCCTCAATCTTCAGACCTCAGTCCTCAACAATCAGTCGTCAATTCTCAGTCCTCAATAGAATATCATCAATTCACACATTTCAATACTCAATACTCAATCTGCAATCTTCAAATCTCTATCCACAAACATCAATTCTCATCACTCAACCCTCAACACTCAGTCCCCAATCCTCAATCTTCAATCCTCAATCCTCAATCCTCAAACCCCAATCCTCAATCCTCAGGCATCAATACTCAATCTTCAATACTCAATCCTCAATCCTCAATCCTCAATCCTCAATCCTCAACCCTCAATCCTCATTCCTCAAACCTCAATCCTCAACCCTCAGTCCTCATCCTCAATTCTCAATTCTCAATTCTCAATCCTCAATCCTCAATCCTCAATCCTCAATTTTCAATCCTCAATAATCAACCTCAAATCCTAGATCCTCAATCCCCAATCTTCAATCCTTAATCCTCAATCTACAATCCTTAATTCTCAATCGTCAATCTTCAATCCTCAATACTCAATCTTCAATCCTTAATCCTCAATCCTCAATCCTCAATCCATAATCCTCAATCGTCAATCTTCAACCCTCAATACTCAATCTTCAATCCTAAATAGCCAATCCTCAATTTCCAATCCTCAATCCTCAATCCTCAATTCTCAATCCTCAATCCTTAATCCTCAGAACTCAAACATCAATATTCAACGCTCAGTCCTCGTCCTCAATCCACAACCCTCAATCCTCAGTCCTCAATATTCAATCATCAATATTCAATCCTCAGTTCTCAATCCTCAATCATCAATGCTCAATCTTATATCTTCAATATTCAATCCTCAATCCTCAATCCTCAATCCTCAATCCTCAATCCTCAATCCTCAGTGATCAATACTCAATCTTCAATACTCAATCCTCAATCCTCAATCATCAATACCCGATCCTCAATTTCAATCCTCAATCCTCAATCCTCAGTTCTCAATCTTCAATCCTCAGTCCTCAGTCCTCAATCCTCAATCCTCAATCCTCAGCGATCAATACTCAATCTTCAATACTCAATCCTCAATCCTCATTCCTCAATCCTCAATCCTCAATCCTCAATTCTCAATCCTCAATCCCCATTTCCCAAACCTCAGTCCTCAACCCTCAGCCCTCATCCTCAATTCTCAATTCTCAATCCTCAATCATCAATCCTCAATCTTCAACCCTCAATCCTCAATCCTCAATCATCAATACCCAATCCTCAATTTCAATCCTCAATCCTCAATCATCAATACCCAATCCTCAATCCTCAACCCTCAATCCTCATTCCTCAAACCTCAATCCTCAACCCTCAGTTCTCATACTCAATTCTCAATTCTCAATCCTCAATCCTCAATCCTCAATCTTCAATCCTCAATAATCAATCTCCAATTCTAGATCCTCAATCCCCAATCTTCAATCCTTAATCCTCAATATTCAATACCCAATCCCCAGTACTCAATCTTCAATCCTCAATGCTCAATCCTCAGTCCTCAGTCCTCAACCTTCAATCCTCAAACCTCAATCCTCAACCGTCAGTCCTCATTCTCCATCCTCAATCCTCAATCCTCAATCCTCAATCTTCAATCCCCAATACTCAATCTTCAATCCTCAATCCTCAATCCTCAATCCTCAATCCTCAATCCTCAGGTATCAATACTCAATCTGCAATACTCAATCCTCAATCCTCAATCCTGAATCCTCAATCCTCAACCATCAATCCTCATTCCTCAAACCTCAATCCTCAACCCTCAGTCCTGATCCTCAATCCTCAATCCTCAAGCCTCAATCCTCAATCCCTAATCCTCAGTCCTCAAACCTCAATCCTCAACACTCAATTCTCAATCCTCAATCTTCAATCCTCAATCCTCAATCCTCAAACCCCAATCCTCAATCCTCAGGCATCAGTACTCAATCTTCAATACTCAATCCTCAAACCTCAATCCTCAATCCTCAATCCTCAACCCTCAATCCTCATTCCTCAAACCTCAATCCTCAACCCTCAGTCCTCATCCTCAATTCTCAATTCTCAATTCTCAATTCTCAATCCTCAATCCTCAATCCTCCATCCTCAATCTTCAATCCTCGATAATCAACCTCCAATCCTAGATCCTCAATCCCCAATCTTCAATCCTTAATCCTCAATCTACAATCCTTAATTCTCTATCGTCAATCTTCAATCCTCAATACTCAATCTTCAATCCTCAATCCTCAATCCTCAATCCTCAATCCTTAATCCTCAATCGTCAATCTTCAATCCTCAATCCTCAATCCTCAATTCTCAATCCTCAATCCTCAGTCCTCTGTCCTCAAAACTCAATCATCAATCCTCAATCTTCAATCCTCAATCCTCAATCCTCAATCATCAATACCCAATCCTCAATTTCAATCCTCAATCCTCAATCCTCAGTTCTCAATCCTCAATCCTCAGTCATCAGTCCTCAAACCGCAATCCTCAACCCTCAGCCCTCATCCTCCATCCTCAATCCTCAATCCTCAATCCTCAACCCTCAATCTTCAATCCTCAATTCTCAATCCTCAATCCTCAACCCTCAATCCTCATTCCTCAAACCTCAATCCTCAACCCTCAGTTCTCATACTCAATTCTCAATTCTCAATCCTCAATCCTCAATCCTCAATCTTCAATCCTCAATAATCAATCTCCAATTCTAGATCCTCAATCCCCAATCTTCAATCCTTAATCCTCAATATTCAATACCCAATCCCCAGTACTCAATCTTCAATCCTCAATGCTCAATCCTCAATCCTCAATCCTCAGTCCTCAGTCCTCAATCTTCAATCCTCAAACCTCAATCCTCAACCGTCAGTCCTCATCCTCCATCCTCAATCCTCAATCCTCAATCCTCAATCTTCAATCCCCAATACTCAATCTTCAATCCTCAATCCTCAATCCTCAATCCTCAATCCTCAATCCTCAGGCATCAATACTCAATCTGCAATACTCAATCCTCAATCCTCAATCCTCAATCCTCAATCCTCAACCATCAATCCTCATTCCTCAAACCTCAATCCTCAACCCACAGTCCTCATTCTCAATACTCAATTCTCAACCCTCAATCCTCAATCCTCAGTCTTCAATCCTCAATAATCAATATCCGATCCTAGATCCTCAATCCTCAATCTTCAATCCTCAATACTCAATCTGCAATCCTCAATCCTCAAACCTCAATCCTCAATCCTCATTCCTCAATACCCAATCCTCAATCTTCAATCCTCAATCCTCAATCCTCAATTCTCAATCCTCAATCCTTAATCCTCAGACCTCAAACATCAATATTCAACCCTCAGTCCTCGTCCTCAATCCACAACCCTCAATCCTCAATCCTCAATATTCAATCCTCAATACTCAGTCTTCAATCCTCAATCCTCAATCCTCAATCCTCATTCTTCAATCCTCAAAACCCAATCCTCAATCTTCAATACTCAATCCTCAATCCTCAATTCTCAGTCCTCAATCCTCAATCCCCAGACCTCAAACATCAATACTCAACCCTCAGTCCTCGTCCTCAATCCTCAACCCTCAATCCTCAATCCTCAATCTTCAATCATCAATATTCAATCTTCAGTCCTCAACACTCAATCCTCAATCCTCAATCCTCAATCCTCAATGTTCAATCCGCAATACCCAATCCTCAATCTTCAATCCTCAGTCCTCAATCCTCAGTCCTCAATTCTCAGTCCTTAAACCTCAATCCTGAATCCACAATCCTGAATCCTCAATCTTCAGTCCTCAGTCCTCAACAATCAGCCGTCAATTCTCAGTCCTCAATAGAATATCATCAATTCACACATTTCAATACTCAATACTCAATCTGCAATCTTCAAATCTCTATCCACAAACATCAATTCTCATCACTCAACCCTCAACACTCAGTCCCCAATCCTCAATCTTCAATCCTCAATCCTCATTCCTCAAACCTCAATCCTCAACCCTCAGTCCTCATCCTCAATTCTCAATTCTCAATTCTCAATCCTCAATCCTCAATCCTCAATCTTCAATACTCAATAATCAACCTCCAATCCTAGATCCTCAATCCCCAATCTTGAATCCTTAATCCCCAATCTTCGATCCTCAATACTCAATCTTCAATCCTCAATCCTCAATCCTCAATCCTCAATCCTCATTCTTCAATACTCAATACCCAATCCTCAATCTTCAATCCTCAATCCTCAGTCCTCAATTCTCAATCCTCAATCCTCAGTCTTCTGTCCTCAAACCTCAATCCTCTACCCTCAGCCCTCATCCTCCATCCTCAATCCTCAATCATCAATCCTCAATCTTATATCCTCAATATTCAATCTTCAATCCTCAATCCTCAATCCTCAATCCTCAATCCTCAATCCTCAGTGATCAATACTCAATCTTCAATACTCAACCCTCAATCCTCAATCCTCAATCCTCAATCCTCAATCCTCAATCCTCAATCCTCAATCTTCAATCCTCAATACTCAATCCTCAATACTCAATCCTCAATCTTCAATCCTGAATACCCACTCCTCAATCTTCAATCCTCAATCCTCAATCCTCAATCCTAATTCCTCAATCCTCATTCTTCAATCATCAATACCCAATCCTCAATTTCAATCCTCAATCCTCAATCCTCAATTCTCAATCCTCAATCCTCAGTCCTCAGACCTCAAACCGCAATCCTCAACACTCAGCCCTCATCCTCCATTCTCAATCCTCAATCCTCAATCCTCAATCCTCAATCTTCAATCCTCAATTCTCAATCCTCAATCCTCAACCCTCAATCCTCATTCCTCAAACCTCAATCCTCAACCCTCAGTTCTCATACTCAATTCTCAATTCTCAATCCTCAATCCTCAATCCTCAATCTTCAATCCTCAATAATCAATCTCCAATTCTAGATCCTCAATCCCCAATCTTCAACCCTTAATCCTCAATATTCAATCCCCAATCCCCAGTACTCAATCTTCAATCCTCAATGCTCAATCCTCAATCCTCAATCCTCAGTCCTCAGTCCTCAATCTTCAATCCTCAAACCTCAATCCTCAACCGTGAGTCCTCATTCTCCATCCTCAATCCTCAATCCTGAATCCTCAATCTTCAATCCCCAATACTCAAACTTCAATCCTCAATCCTCAATCCTCAATCCTCAATCCTCAATCCTCAGGCATCAATACTCAATCTGCAATACTCAATCCTCAATCCTCAATCCTCAACCCTCAGTCCTCATCATCAATTCTCAATTCTCAATCCTCAATCCTCAATCCTCAACCTTCAATCCTCAATAATCAATATCCGATCCTAGATCCTCAATCCTCAATCCTCAATCCTCAATCTTCAATCCCCAATACTCAATCTGCAATCCTCAATCCTGAAACCTCAATCCTCAATCCTCATTCCTCAGTACCCAATCCTCAATCTTCAATCCTCAATCCTCAATCCTCAATGTTCAATCCGCAATACCCAATCCTCAATCTTCAATCCTCAATCCTCAATCCTCAGTCCTCAATTGTCAATACTCAGTCCTCAATTCTCAGTCCTCAAACCTCAATCCTGAATCCACAATCCTGAATCCTCAATCTTCAGACATCAGTCCTCAACAATCAGTCGTCAATTCTCAGTCCTCAATAGAATATCATCAATTCACACATTTCAATACTCAATACTCAATCTGCAATCTTCAAATCTCTATCCACAAACATCAATTCTCATCACTCAACCCTCAACACTCAGTCCCCAATCCGCAATCTTCAATCCTCAATCCTCAATCCTCAATTCTCAATCCTCAAACCTCAATCCTCAACCCTCAATTCTCAATCCTCAATCTTCAACCCTCAATCCTCAATCCTCAAACCCCAATCCTCAATCCTCAGGCATCAATACTCAATCTTCAATACTCAATCCTCAATCCTCAATCCTCAATCCTCAATCCTCAATCCTCAACCCTCAATCCTCATTCCTCAAACCTCAATCCTCAACCCTCGGTCCTCATCCTCAATTCTCAATTCTCAATTCTCAATCCTCAATCCTCAATCCTCAATCTTCAATACTCAGTAATCAACCTCCAATCCTAGATCCTCAATTCCCAATCTTCAATCCTTAATTCTCAATCGTCAATCTTCAATCCTCAATACTCAATCTTCAATCCTCAATCCTCAATCCTCAATCCTCAATCCTTAATCCTCAATCGTCAATCTTCAATCCTCACTACTCAATCTTCAATCCTCAATCCTCAATCCTCAATCCTCAATCCTCATTCCTCAATACTCAATACCCAATCCTCAATCTTCAATCCTCAATCCTCAGTCCTCAATTCTCAATCCTCAATCCTCAGTGCTCTGTCCTCAAACCTCAATCCTCTACCCTCAGCCCTCATCCTCCATCCTCAATCCTCAATCATCAATCCTCAATCTTATATCCTCAATATTCAATCTTCAATCCACAATCCTCAATCCTCAATCCTCAATCCTCAGTCCTCAGTGATCAATACTCAATCTTCAATACTCAACCCTCAATCCTCAATCCTCAACCCTCAATCCTCAATCCTCAATCCTCAATCCTCAATGCCCATTTCCCAAACCTCAATCCTCAACCCTCAGCCCTCATCCTCAAATCTCAATTCTCAATCCTCAATCATCAATCCTCAATCTTCAACCCTCAATCCTCAATCCTCAATCCTCAGTACTCAATCCTCAATCCTCAACCTTGAATCCTCAATACTCAATCTTCAATCCTCAATCCTCAATCCTCAATCCTCAATCCTCAATCTTCATTCCTCAATCCTCAACCCTCAACTCTCAGCCCTCATCCTCAATCCTCAATCCTCAATCTTCAATCCTCAATCCTCAATGCTCAAGCCTCAATCCTCAATCCCTAATCCTCAGTCCTCAAACCTCAATCCTCAACACTCAATTCTCAATCCTCAATACTCATTCTTCAATCCTCAATCCTCAATCCTCAATCCTCAATCCTCATTCTTCAATACTCAATACCCAATCCTCAATCTTCAATCCTCAATCCTCAATCCTCAATCTTCATTCCTCAAACCTCAATCCTCAACCCTCAGTTCTCATACTCAATTCTCAATTCTCAATCCTCAATCCTCAATCCTCAATCTTCAATGCTCAATAATCAATCTCCAATTCTAGATCCTCAATCCCCAATCTTCAATCCTTAATCCTCAATATTCAATCCCCAATCCCCAGTACTCAATCCTCAATCCTCAATCTTCAATCCTCAATACTCAATCTGCAATCCTCAATCCTCAAACCTCAATCCTCAATCCTCATTCTTCAATCCTCAATGCCCAATTCTCAATCCTCAATCTTCAATCCTCAATTCTCAATCCTCAATCCTCAACCCTCAATCCTCATTCCTCAAACCTCAATCCTCAACCCTCAGTTCTCATACTCAATTCTCAATGCTCAATCCTCAATCCTCAATCCTCAATCTTCAATGCTCAATAATCAATCTCCAATTCTAGATCCTCAATCCCCAATCTTCAATCCTTAATCCTCAATATTCAATCCCCAATCCCCAGTACTCAATCTTCAATCCTCAATGCTCAATCCTCAATCCTCAATCCTCAGTCCTCAGTCCTCAACCTTCAATCCTCAAACCTCAATCCTCAACCGTCAGTCCTCATTCTCCGTCCTCAATCCTCAATCCTCAATCCTCAATCTTCAATCCCCAATACTCAATCTTCAATCCTCAATCCTCAATCCTCAATCCTCAATCCTCAATCCTCAGGCATCAATACTCAATCTGCAATACTCAATCCTCAATCCTCAATCCTCAATCCTCAATCCTCAACCCTCCATCCTCATTCCTCAAACCTCAATCCTCAACCCTCGGTCCTCATCCTCAATTCTCAATTCTCAATTCTCAATCCTCAATCCTCAATCCTCAATCTTCAATACTCAGTAATCAACCTCCAATCCTAGATCCTCAATTCCCAATCTTCAATCCTTAATCCCCAATCTTCAATCCTTAATTCTCAATCGTCAATCTTCAATCCTCAATACTCAATCTTCAATCCTCAATCCTCAATCCTCAATCCTCAATCCTTAATCCTCAATCGTCAATCTTCAATCCTCACTACTCAATCTTCAATCCTCAATCCTCAATCCTCAATCCTCAATCCTCATTCTTCAATACTCAATACCCAATCCTCAATCTTCAATCCTCAATCCTCAATCCTCAATTCTCAATCCTCAATCCTCAGTGCTCTGTCCTCAAACCTCAATCCTCTACCCTCAGCCCTCATCCTCCATCCTCAATCCTCAATCATCAATCCTCAATCTTACGTCCTCAATATTCAATCTTCTATCCACAATCCTCAATCCTCAATCCTCAATCCTCAATCCTCAGTACTCAATCCTCAACCCACAGTCATCATCCTCAATTCTCAATTCTCAATCCTCAATCCTCAATCGTCAATCCTCAATCCTCAATCCTCACTCCTCAGTACTCAATCCTCTATCCTCAATCTTCAGTTCTCAATACTCAATCTTCAATCCTCATTCCTCAATCTTCAATCCTCAATCCTCAATCTTCAATCCTCAATACTCAATCTGCAATCCTCAATCCTCAAACCTCAATCCTCAATCCTCATTCCTCAATACGCAATCCTCAATCTTCAATCCTCAATCATCAATCCTCAATTCTCAATCCTCAATCCTTAATCCTCAGACCTCAAACATCAATATTCAACCCTCAGTCCTCGTCCTCAATCCACAACCCTCAATCCTCAGTCCTCAATATTCAATCATCAATATTCAATCTTCAATCCTCAATCCTCAATCCTCAATCCTCAATCCTCAATCCTCAATCCTCAATCTTCAATCATCAATATTCAATCTTCAGTCCTCAATTCCCAATCCTCAATCCTCAATCCTCGATCCTCAATGTTCAATCCGCAATACCCAATCCTCAATCTTCAATCATCAATCCTCAATCCTCAATCCTCAATTCTCAATACTCAGTCCTCAATTCTCAGTCCTCAAACCTCAATCCTGAATCCACAATTCTGAATCCTGAATCTTCAGACCTCAGTCCTCAACAATCAGTCGTCAATTCTCAGTCCTCAATAGAATATCATCAATTCACACATTTCAATACTCAATACTCAATCTGCACTCTTCAAATCTCTATCCACAAACATCAATTCTCATCACTCAACCCTCAACACTCAGTCCCCAATCCTCAATCTTCAATCCTCAATCCTCAATCCTCAATTCTCAATCCTCAATCCTCAGTCCTCAAACCTCAAACCTCAATCCTCAACCCTCAGCCCTCATCCTCAATCCTCAATCCTCAATCCTCAATCCTCAATCCTCAATATTCAATCCTCAATACTCAATCCTCAATCGTCAAACCTCAATCCTCAAGCGGCAATCCTCAATCATGAATCCTCAACCCTCAATCCTCAGTCCTCAAACCTCAATCCCTAATCCTCAATCCTGAATCCTCAATCTTCAGCCCTCAGTCCTCTTAAATCAATTGTCAATCCTCAGTCCTCAATAGAATATTCTCAATTCACAGTTTTCAATACTCAATCCCCATTCTTCACTCTTCAAATCTCAATCCACAAATATCAATTCTCATCACTAAACCATCAACACTCAGTCCTCAATCTTCAATCCTCAATCCTCAATCCTCAACCTTCAATCCTCAATAATGAATCTTCAATCATCAATCCTCAATCCTCAATCTTCATTCCTCAATCCTCAATCCTCAATCTTCAATCCTCAATACTCAATCTGCAATCCTCAATCCTCAAACCTCGATCCTCAATCCTCATTCTTCAATCCTCAATGCCCAATCCTCAATCCTCAATCTTCAATCCTCAATTCTCAATCCTCAATCCTCAACCCTCAATCCTCATTCCTCAAACCTCAATCCTCAACCCTCAGTTCTCATACTCAATTCTCAATTCTCAATCCTCAATCCTCAATCCTCAATCTTCAATGCTCAATAATCAAGCTCCAATTCTAGATCCTCAATCCCCAATCTTCAATCCTTAATCCTCAATATTCAATCCCCAATCCCCAGTACTCAATCTTCAATCCTCAATGCTCAATCCTCAATCCTCAATCCTCAGTCCTCAGTCCTCAACCTTCAATCCTCAAACCTCAATCCTCAACCGTCAGTCCTCATTCTCCATCCACAATCCTCAATCCTCAATCCTCAACCTTCAATCCCCAATACTCAATCTTCAATCCTCAATCCTCAATCCTCAATCCTCAATCCTCAATCCTCAGGCATCAATACTCAATCTGCAATACTCAATCCTCAATCCTCAATCCTCAATCCTCAATCCTCAACCCTCAATCCTCATTCCTCAAACCTCAATCCTCAATCCTCATTCCTCAATACCCAATCCTCAATCTTCAATCCTGAATCCACAATCCTCAATTCTCAATCCTGAATCCTTAATCCTCAGACCTCAAACATCAATATTCAACCCTCAGTCCTCGTCCTCAATCCACAACCCTCAATCCTCAATCCTCAATATTCAATCCTCAATACTCAATCCTCAATCCTCAATCCTCAATCCTCAATCCTCATTCTTCAATCCTCAATACCCAATCCTCAATCTTCAATACTCAATCCTCAATCCTCAATTCTCAGTTCTCAATCCTCAATCCCCAGACCTCAAACATCAATACTCAACCCTAAGTCCTCGTCCTCAATCCTCAACCCTCAATCCTCCATCCTCAATCTTCAGACCTCAGTCCTCAACAATCAGTCGTCAATTCTCAGTCCTCAATAGAATATCATCAATTCACACATTTCAATACTCAATACTCAATCTGCAATCTTCAAATCTCTATCCACAAACATCAATTCTCATCACTCAACCCTCAACACTCAGTCCCCAATCCGCAATCTTCTATCCTCAATCCTCAATCCTCAATTCTCAATACTCAAACCTCAATCCTCAACACTCAATTCTCAATCCTCAATCTTCAACCCTCAATCCTCAATCCTCAAACCCCAATCCTCAATCCTCAGGCATCAATACTCAATCTTCAATACTCAATCCTCAATCCTCAATCCTCAATCCTCAATCCTCAACCCTCAATCCTCATTCCTCAAACCTCAATCCTCAACCCTCGGTCCTCATCCTCAATTCTCAATTCTCAATTCTCAATCCTCAATCCTCAATCCTCAATCTTCAATACTAAGTAATCAACCTCCAATCCTAGATCCTCAATTCCCAATCTTCAATCCTTAATCCCCAATCTTCAATCCTTAATTCTCAATCGTCAATCTTCAATCCTCAATACTCAATCTTCAAACCTCAATCCTCAATCCTCATTCTTCAATCCTCAATGCCCAATTCTCAATCCTCAATCTTCAATCCTCAATTCTCAATCCTCAATCCTCAACCCTCAATCCTCATTCCTCAAACCTCAATCCTCAACCCTCAGTTCTCATACTCAATTCTCAATTCTCAATCCTCAATCCTCAATCCTCAATCTTCAATGCTCAATAATCAATCTCCAATTCTAGATCCTCAATCCCCAATCTTCAATCCTTAATCCTCAATATTCAATCCCCAATCCCCAGTACTCAATCTTCAATCCTCAATGCTCAATCCTCAATCCTCAATCCTCAGTCCTCAGTCCTCAACCTTCAATCCTCAAACCTCAATCCTCAACCGTCAGTCCTCATTCTCCGTCCTCAATCCTCAATCCTCAATCCTCAATCTTCAATCCCCAATACTCAATCTTCAATCCTCAATCCTCAATCCTCAATCCTCAATCCTCAATCCTCAGGCATCAATACTCAATCTGCAATACTCAATCCTCAATCCTCAATCCTCAATCCTCAATCCTCAACCCTCAATCCTCATTCCTCAAACCTCAATCCTCAACCCTCGGTCCTCATCCTCAATTCTCAATTCTCAATTCTCAATCCTCAATCCTCAATCCTCAATCTTCAATACTCAGTAATCAACCTCCAATCCTAGATCCTCAATTCCCAATCTTCAATCCTTAATCCCCAATCTTCAATCCTTAATTCTCAATCGTCAATCTTCAATCCTCAATACTCAATCTTCAATCCTCAATCCTCAATCCTCAATCCTCAATCCTTAATCCTCAATCGTCAATCTTCAATCCTCACTACTCAATCTTCAATCCTCAATCCTCAATCCTCAATCCTCAATCCTCATTCTTCAATACTCAATACCCAATCCTCAATCTTCAATCCTCAATCCTCAATCCTCAATTCTCAATCCTCAATCCTCAGTGCTCTGTCCTCAAACCTCAATCCTCTACCCTCAGCCCTCATCCTCCATCCTCAATCCTCAATCATCAATCCTCAATCTTACGTCCTCAATATTCAATCTTCTATCCACAATCCTCAATCCTCAATCCTCAATCCTCAATCCTCAGTACTCAATCCTCAACCCACAGTCATCATCCTCAATTCTCAATTCTCAATCCTCAATCCTCAATCCTCAATCCTCAATCGTCAATCCTCAATCCTCAATCCTCACTCCTCAGTACTCAATCCTCTATCCTCAATCTTCAGTTCTCAATACTCAATCTTCAATCCTCATTCCTCAATCTTCGATCCTCAATCCTCAATCTTCAATCCTCAATACTCAATCTGCAATCCTCAATCCTCAAACCTCAATCCTCAATCCTCATTCCTCAATACGCAATCCTCAATCTTCAATCCTCAATCATCAATCCTCAATTCTCAATCCTCAATCCTTAATCCTCAGACCTCAAACATCAATATTCAACCCTCAGTCCTCGTCCTCAATCCACAACCCTCAATCCTCAGTCCTCAATATTCAATCATCAATATTCAATCTTCAATCCTCAATCCTCAATCCTCAATCCTCAATCCTCAATCCTCAATCCTCAATCTTCAATCATCAATATTCAATCTTCAGTCCTCAATTCCCAATCCTCAATCCTCAATCCTCGATCCTCAATGTTCAATCCGCAATACCCAATCCTCAATCTTCAATCATCAATCCTCAATCCTCAATCCTCAGTTCTCAATACTCAGTCCTCAATTCTCAGTCCTCAAACCTCAATCCTGAATCCACAATTCTGAATCCTGTATCTTCAGACCTCAGTCCTCAACAATCAGTCGTCAATTCTCAGTCCTCAATAGAATATCATCAATTCACACATTTCAATACTCAATACTCAATCTGCACTCTTCAAATCTCTATCCACAAACATCAATTCTCATCACTCAACCCTCAACACTCAGTCCCCAATCCTCAATCTTCAATCCTCAATCCTCAATCCTCAATTCTCAATCCTCAATCCTCAGCCCTCAAACCTCAAACCTCAATCCTCAACTCTCAGCCCTCATCCTCAATCCTCAATCCTCAATCCTCAATCCTCAATCCTCAATATTCAATCCTCAATACTCAATCCTCAATCGTCAAACCTCAATCCTCAAGCGTCAATCCTCAATCATGAATCCTCAACCCTCAATCCTCAGTCCTCAAACCTCAATCCCTAATCCTCAATCCTGAATCCTCAATCTTCAGCCCTCAGTCCTCTTAAATCAATTGTCAATCCTCAGTCCTCAATAGAATATTCTCAATTCACAGTTTTCAATACTCAATCCCCATTCTTCACTCTTCAAATCTCAATCCACAAATATCAATTCTCATCACTAAACCATCAACACTCAGTCCTCAATCTTCAATCCTCAATCCTCAATCCTCAACCTTCAATCCTCAATAATGAATCTTCAATCATCAATCCTCAATCCTCAATCTTCATTCCTCAATCCTCAATCCTCAATCTTCAATCCTCAATACTCAATCTGCAATCCTCAATCCTCAAACCTCAATCCTCAATCCTCATTCTTCAATCCTCAATGCCCAATCCTCAATCCTCAATCTTCAATCCTCAATTCTCAATCCTCAATCCTCAACCCTCAATCCTCATTCCTCAAACCTCAATCCTCAACCCTCAGTTCTCATACTCAATTCTCAATTCTCAATCCTCAATCCTCAATCCTCAATCTTCAATGCTCAATAATCAATCTCCAATTCTAGATCCTCAATCCCCAATCTTCAATCCTTAATCCTCAATATTCAATCCCCAATCCCCAGTACTCAATCTTCAATCCTCAATGCTCAATCCTCAATCCTCAATCCTCAGTCCTCAGTCCTCAACCTTCAATCCTCAAACCTCAATCCTCAACCGTCAGTCCTCATTCTCCATCCTCAATCCTCAATCCTCAATCCTCAACCTTCAATCCCCAATACTCAATCTTCAATCCTCAATCCTCAATCCTCAATCCTCAATCCTCAATCCTCAGGCATCAATACTCAATCTGCAATACTCAATCCTCAATCCTCAATCCTCAATCCTCAATCCTCAACCCTCAATCCTCATTCCTCAAACCTCAATCCTCAATCCTCATTCCTCAATACCCAATCCTCAATCTTCAATCCTGAATCCACAATCCTCAATTCTCAATCCTCAATCCTTAATCCTCAGACCTCAAACATCAATATTCAACCCTCAGTCCTCGTCCTCAATCCACAACCCTCAATCCTCAATCCTCAATATTCAATCCTCAATACTCAATCCTCAATCCTCAATCCTCAATCCTCAATCCTCATTCTTCAATCCTCAATACCCAATCCTCAATCTTCAATACTCAATCCTCAATCCTCAATTCTCAGTTCTCAATCCTCAATCCCCAGACCTCAAACATCAATACTCAACCCTCAGTCCTCGTCCTCAATCCTCAACCCTCAATCCTCCATCCTCAATCTTCAGACCTCAGTCCTCAACAATCAGTCGTCAATTCTCAGTCCTCAATAGAATATCATCAATTCACACATTTCAATACTCAATACTCAATCTGCAATCTTCAAATCTCTATCCACAAACATCAATTCTCATCACTCAACCCTCAACAATCAGTCCCCAATCCGCAATCTTCTATCCTCAATCCTCAATCCTCAATTCTCAATCCTCAAACCTCAATCCTCAACACTCAATTCTCAATCCTCAATCTTCAACCCTCAATCCTCAATCCTCAAACCCCAATCCTCAATCCTCAGGCATCAATACTCAATCTTCAATACTCAATCCTCAATCCTCAATCCTCAATCCTCAATCCTCAACCCTCAATCCTCATTCCTCAAACCTCAATCCTCAACCCTCGGTCCTCATCCTCAATTCTCAATTCTCAATTCTCAATCCTCAATCCTCAATCCTCAATCTTCAATACTCAGTAATCAACCTCCAATCCTAGATCCTCAATTCCCAATCTTCAATCCTTAATCCCCAATCTTCAATCCTTAATTCTCAATCGTCAATCTTCAATCCTCAATACTCAATCTTCAATCCTCAATCCTCAATCCTCAATCCTCAATCCTTAATCCTCAATCGTCAATCTTCAATCCTCACTACTCAATCTTCAATCCTCAATCCTCAATCCTCAATCCTCAATCCTCATTCTTCAATACTCAATACCCAATCCTCAATCTTCAATCCTCAATCCTAAATCCTCAATTCTCAATCCTCAATCCTCAGTGCTCTGTCCTCAAACCTCAATCCTCTACCCTCAGCCCTCATCCTCCATCCTCAATCCTCAATCATCAATCCTCAATCTTACGTCCTCAATATTCAATCTTCTATCCACAATCCTCAATCCTCAATCCTCAATCCTCAATCCTCAGTACTCAATCCTCAACCCACAGTCATCATCCTCAATTCTCAATTCTCAATCCTCAATCCTCAATCCTCAATCCTCAATCGTCAATCCTCAATCCTCAATCCTCACTCCTCAGTACTCAATCCTCTATCGTCAATCTTCAGTTCTCAATACTCAATCTTCAATCCTCATTCCTCAATCTTCAATCCTCAATCCTCAATCTTCAATCCTCAATACTCAATCTGCAATCCTCAATCCTCAAACCTCAATCCTCAATCCTCATTCCTCAATACGCAATCCTCAATCTTCAATCCTCAATCATCAATCCTCAATTCTCAATCCTCAATCCTTAATCCTCAGACCTCAAACATCAATATTCAACCCTCAGTCCTCGTCCTCAATCCACAACCCTCAATCCTCAGTCCTCAATATTCAATCATCAATATTCAATCTTCAATCCTC
This sequence comes from Calliopsis andreniformis, assembly GCF_051401765.1. Classification (NCBI taxonomy): domain Eukaryota; kingdom Metazoa; phylum Arthropoda; class Insecta; order Hymenoptera; family Andrenidae; genus Calliopsis; species Calliopsis andreniformis. The sequence goes on from NW_027480652.1 coordinate 98,600, forward strand.
AATCCTCAATCCTCAATCCTCAATCCTCAATCCTCAATCCTCAATCTTCAATCATCAATATTCAATCTTCAGTCCTCAATTCTCAATCCTCAATCCTCAATCCTCAATCCTCAATGTTCAATCCGCAATACCCAATCCTCAATCTTCAATCATCAATCCTCAATCCTCAATCCTCAATTCTCAATACTCAGTCCTCAATTCTCAGTCCTCAAACCTCAATCCTGAATCCACAATTCTGAATCCTGAATCTTCAGACCTCAGTCCTCAACAATCAGTCGTCAATTCTCAGTCCTCAATAGAATATCATCAATTCACACATTTCAATACTCAATACTCAATCTGCACTCTTCAAATCTCTATCCACAAACATCAATTCTCATCACTCAACCCTCAACACTCAGTCCCCAATCCTCAATCTTCAATCCTCAATCATCAATCCTCAATTCTCAATCCTCAATCCTCAGTCCTCAAACCTCAAACCTCAATCCTCAACTCTCAGCCCTCATCCTCAATCCTCAATCCTCAATCCTCAATCCTCAATCCTCAATCCTCAATATTCAATCCTCAATACTCAATCCTCAATCGTCAAACCTCAATCCTCAAGCGTCAATCCTCAATCATGAATCCTCAACCCTCAATCCTCAGTCCTCAAACCTCAATCCCTAATCCTCAATCCTGAATCCTCAATCTTCAGCCCTCAGTCCTCTTAAATCAATTGTCAATCCTCAGTCCTCAATAGAATATTCTCAATTCACAGTTTTCAATACTCAATCCCCATTCTTCACTCTTCAAATCTCAATCCACAAATATCAATTCTCATCACTAAACCATCAACACTCAGTCCTCAATCTTCAATCCTCAATCCTCAATCCTCAACCTTCAATCCTCAATAATGAATCTTCAATCATCAATCCTCAATCCTCAATCTTCATTCCTCAATCCTCAATCCTCAATCTTCAATCCTCAATACTCAATCTGCAATCCTCAATCCTCAAACCTCAATCCTCAATCCTCATTCTTCAATCCTCAATGCCCAATCCTCAATCCTCAATCTTCAATCCTCAATTCTCAATCCTCAATCCTCAACCCTCAATCCTCATTCCTCAAACCTCAATCCTCAACCCTCAGTTCTCATACTCAATTCTCAATTCTCAATCCTCAATCCTCAATCCTCAATCTTCAATGCTCAATAATCAATCTCCAATTCTAGATCCTCAATCCCCAATCTTCAATCCTTAATCCTCAATATTCAATCCCCAATCCCCAGTACTCAATCTTCAATCCTCAATGCTCAATCCTCAATCCTCAATCCTCAGTCCTCAGTCCTCAACCTTCAATCCTCAAACCTCAATCCTCAACCGTCAGTCCTCATTCTCCATCCTCAATCCTCAATCCTCAATCCTCAACCTTCAATCCCCAATACTCAATCTTCAATCCTCAATCCTCAATCCTCAATCCTCAATCCTCAATCCTCAGGCATCAATACTCAATCTGCAATACTCAATCCTCAATCCTCAATCCTCAATCCTCAATCCTCAACCCTCAATCCTCATTCCTCAAACCTCAATCCTCAATCCTCATTCCTCAATACCCAATCCTCAATCTTCAATCCTGAATCCACAATCCTCAATTTTCAATCCTCAATCCTTAATCCTCAGACCTCAAACATCAATATTCAACCCTCAGTCCTCGTCCTCAATCCACAACCCTCAATCCTCAATCCTCAATATTCAATCCTCAATACTCAATCTTCAATCCTCAATCCTCAATCCTCAATCCTCATTCTTCAATCCTCAATACCCAATCCTCAATCTTCAATACTCAATCCTCAATCCTCAATTCTCAGTCCTCAATCCTCAATCCCCAGACCTCAAACATCAATACTCAACCCTCAGTCCTCGTCCTCAATCCTCAACCCTCAATCCTCCATCCTCAATCTTCAGACCTCAGTCCTCAACAATCAGTCGTCAATTCTCAGTCCTCAATAGAATATCATCAATTCACACATTTCAATACTCAATACTCAATCTGCAATCTTCAAATCTCTATCCACAAACATCAATTCTCATCACTCAACCCTCAACACTCAGTCCCCAATCCGCAATCTTCTATCCTCAATCCTCAATCCTCAATTCTCAATCCTCAAACCTCAATCCTCAACACTCAATTCTCAATCCTCAATCTTCAACCCTCAATCCTCAATCCTCAAACCCTAATCCTCAATCCTCAGGCATCAATACTCAATCTTCAATACTCAATCCTCAATCCTCAATCCTCAATCCTCAATCCTCAACCCTCAATCCTCATTCCTCAAACCTCAATCCTCAACCCTCGGTCCTCATCCTCAATTCTCAATTCTCAATTCTCAATCCTCAATCCTCAATCCTCAATCTTCAATACTCAGTAATCAACCTCCAATCCTAGATCCTCAATTCCCAATCTTCAATCCTTAATCCCCAATCTTCAATCCTTAATTCTCAATCGTCAATCTTCAATCCTCAATACTCAATCTTCAATCCTCAATCCTCAATCCTCAATCCTCAATCCTTAATCCTCAATCGTCAATCTTCAATCCTCACTACTCAATCTTCAATCCTCAATCCTCAATCCTCAATCCTCAATCCTCATTCTTCAATACTCAATACCCAATCCTCAATCTTCAATCCTCAATCCTCAATCCTCAATTCTCAATCCTCAATCCTCAGTGCTCTGTCCTCAAACCTCAATCCTCTACCCTCAGCCCTCATCCTCCATCCTCAATCCTCAATCATCAATCCTCAATCTTATGTCCTCAATATTCAATCTTCTATCCACAATCCTCAATCCTCAATCCTCAATCCTCAATCCTCAGTACTCAATCCTCAACCCACAGTCATCATCCTCAATTCTCAATTCTCAATCCTCAATCCTCAATCCTCAATCCTCAATCGTCAATCCTCAATCCTCAATCCTCACTCCTCAGTACTCAATCCTCTATCGTCAATCTTCAGTTCTCAATACTCAATCTTCAATCCTCATTCCTCAATCTTCAATCCTCAATCCTCAATCTTCAATCCTCAATACTCAATCTGCAATCCTCAATCCTCAAACCTCAATCCTCAATCCTCATTCCTCAATACGCAATCCTCAATCTTCAATCCTCAATCATCAATCCTCAATTCTCAATCCTCAATCCTTAATCCTCAGACCTCAAACATCAATATTCAACCCTCAGTCCTCGTCCTCAATCCACAACCCTCAATCCTCAGTCCTCAATATTCAATCATCAATATTCAATCTTCAATCCTCAATCCTCAATCCTCAATCCTCAATCCTCAATCCTCAATCCTCAATCTTCAATCATCAATATTCAATCTTCAGTCCTCAATTCTCAATCCTCAATCCTCAATCCTCAATCCTCAATGTTCAATCCGCAATACCCAATCCTCAATCTTCAATCATCAATCCTCAATCCTCAATCCTCAATTCTCAATACTCAGTCCTCAATTCTCAGTCCTCAAACCTCAATCCTGAAGCCACAATTCTGAATCCTGAATCTTCAGACCTCAGTCCTCAACAATCAGTCGTCAATTCTCAGTCCTCAATAGAATATCATCAATTCACACATTTCAATACTCAATACTCAATCTGCACTCTTCAAATCTCTATCCACAAACATCAATTCTCATCACTCAACCCTCAACACTCAGTCCCCAATCCTCAATCTTCAATCCTCAATCCTCAATCCTCAACTCTCAATCCTCAATCCTCAGTCCTCAAACCTCAAACCTCAATCCTCAACTCTCAGCCCTCATCCTCAATCCTCAATCCTCAATCCTCAATCCTCAATCCTCAATATTCAATGCTCAATACTCAATCCTCAATCGCCAAACCTCAATCCTCAAGCGTCAATCCTCAATCCTGAATCCTCAACCCTCAATCCTCAGTCCTCAAACCTCAATCCCTAATCCTCAATCCTGAATCCTCAATCTTCAGCCCTCAGTCCTCTTAAATCAATCGTCAATCCTCAGTCCTCAACAGAATATTCTCAATTCACAGTTTTCAATACTCAATCCCCATTCTTCACTCTTCAAATCTCAATCCACAAATATCAATTCTCATCACTAAACCATCAACACTCAGTCCTCAATCTTCAATCCTCAATCCTCAATCCTCAACCTTCAATCCTCAATAATGAATCTTCAATCATCAATCCTCAATCCTCAATCCTCAGTCCTCAATTCTCAATACTCAGCCCTGAATTCTCAGTCCTCAAACCACAATCCTGAATCCACAATCCTGAATCCTCAATCTTCAGACCTCAGTCCTCAACAATCAGTCGTCAATTCTCAGTCCTCAATAGAATATCATCAATTCACACATTTCAATACTCAATACTCAATCTGCAATCTTCAAATCTCTATCCACAAACATCAATTCTCATCACTCAACCCTCAACACTCAGTCCCCAATCCTCAATCTTCAATCCTCAATCCTCGATCCTCATTTCTCAATCCTCAATCCTCAGTCCTCAGACCTCAAACCTCAACCCTCAACCCTCAGCCCTCATCCTCAATCCTCAATCCTCAATCTTCAATCCTCAATCCTCAATCCTCAAGCCTCAATCCTCAATCCCTAATCCTCAGTCCTCAAACCTCAATCCTCAACACTCAATTCTCAATCCTCAATCTTCAATCCTCAATCCTCAATCCTCAAACCCCAATCCTCAATCCTCAGGCATCAGTACTCAATCTTCAATACTCAATCCTCAATCCTCAATCCTCAATCCTCAATCCTCAACCCTCAATCGTCATTCCTCAAACCTCAATCCTCAACACTCAGTCCTCATCCTCAATTCTCAATTCTCAATTCTCAATCCTCAATCCTCAATCCTCAATCCTCAATCTTCAATCCTCGATAATCAACCTCCAATCCTAGATCCTCAATCCCCAATCTTCAATCCTTAATCCTCAATCTACAATCCTTAATTCTCAATCGTCAATCTTCAATCCTCAATACTCAATCTTCAATCCTCAATCCTCAATCCTCAATCCTCAATCCTTAATCCTCAATCGTCAATATTCAATCCTCAATACTCAATCTTCAATCCTCAATCCTCAATCCTCAATCCTCAATCCTCATTCTTCAATACTCAATACCCAATCCTCAATCTTCAATCCTCAATCCTCAATCCTCAATTCTCAATCCTCAATCCTCAGTCCTCTGTCCTCAAAACTCAATCATCAATCCTCAATCTTATATCCTCAATATTCAATCTTCAATCCTCAATCCTCAATACTCAGTCCTCAATCCTCAATCCTCAGTGATCAATACTCAATCTTCAATACTCAACCCTCAATCCTCAATCCTCAATCCTCAATCCTCAATCCTCAATCCTCAACCCTCAATCCTCATTCCTCAAACCTCAATCCTCAACCCTCAGTCCTCATCCTCAATTCTCAACTCTCAATTCTCAATCCTCAATCCTCAATCCTCAATCTTCAATCCTCAATAATCAACCTCCAATCCTAGATCCTCAATCCCCAATCTTCAATCCTTAATCCTCAATCTTCAATCCTTAATTCTCAATCGTCAACCTTCAATCCTCAATACTCAATCTTCAATCCTCAATCCTCAATCCTCAATCGTCAATCCTTAATCCTCAATCGTCAATCTTCAATCCTCAATACTCAATCTTCAATCCTCAATCCTCAATCCTCAATCCTCAATCCTCATTCTTCAATACTCAATACCCAATCCTCAAATCTTCAATCCTCAATCCTCAATCCTCAATTCTCAATCCTCAATCCTCGGTCCTCAATCATCAATACCCAATCCTCAATTTCAATCCTCAATCCTCAATCCTCAGTTCTCAATCCTCAATCCTCAGTCCTCAGTCCTCAATCCTCAATCCTCAATCCTCAGTGATCAATACTCAATCTTCAATACTCAATCCTCAATCCTCACTCCTCAATCCTCAATCCTCAATCCTCAATTCTCAATCCTCAATCCCCATTTCCCAAACCTCAATCCTCAACCCTCAGCCCTCATCCTCAATTCTCAATTCTCAATCCTCAATCATCAATCCTCAATCTTCAATCCTCAATCCTCAATCCTCAATCATCAATACCCAATCCTCAATTTCAATCCTCAATCCTCAATCCTCAGTTCTCAATCCTCAATCCTCAGTCATCAGTCCTCAATCCTCAATCCTCAATCTTCAATCCCCAATACTCAATCTTCAATCCTCAATACTCAATCCTCAATCCTCAATCCTCAATCCTCAGGCATCAATACTCAATCTGCAATACTCAATCCTCAATCCTCAATCCTCAATCCTCAATCCTCAACCATCAATCCTCATTCCTCAAACCTCAATCTTCAACCCTCAGTCCTCATCCTCAATACTCAATTCTCAACCCTCAATCCTCAATCCTCAATCTTTAATCCTCAATAATCAATATCCGATCCTAGATCCTCAATCCTCAATCCTCAATCCTCAATCCTCAATCCTCAACCCTCAATCCTCATTCCTCAAACCTCAATCCTCAATCCTCATTCCTCAATACCCAATCCTCAATCTTCAATCCTGAATCCACAATCCTCAATTCTCAATCCTCAATCCTTAATCCTCAGACCTCAAACATCAATATTCAACCCTCAGTCCTCGTCCTCAATCCACAACCCTCAATCCTCAATCCTCAATATTCAATCCTCAATACTCAATCCTCAATCCTCAATCCTCAATCCTCAATCCTCATTCTTCAATCCTCAATACCCAATCCTCAATCTTCAATACTCAATCCTCAATCCTCAATTCTCAGTTCTCAATCCTCAATCCCCAGACCTCAAACATCAATACTCAACCCTCAGTCCTCGTCCTCAATCCTCAACCCTCAATCCTCCATCCTCAATCTTCAGACCTCAGTCCTCAACAATCAGTCGTCAATTCTCAGTCCTCAATAGAATATCATCAATTCACACATTTCAATACTCAATACTCAATCTGCAATCTTCAAATCTCTATCCACAAACATCAATTCTCATCACTCAACCCTCAACAATCAGTCCCCAATCCGCAATCTTCTATCCTCAATCCTCAATCCTCAATTCTCAATCCTCAAACCTCAATCCTCAACACTCAATTCTCAATCCTCAATCTTCAACCCTCAATCCTCAATCCTCAAACCCCAATCCTCAATCCTCAGGCATCAATACTCAATCTTCAATACTCAATCCTCAATCCTCAATCCTCAATCCTCAATCCTCAACCCTCAATCCTCATTCCTCAAACCTCAATCCTCAACCCTCGGTCCTCATCCTCAATTCTCAATTCTCAATTCTCAATCCTCAATCCTCAATCCTCAATCTTCAATACTCAGTAATCAACCTCCAATCCTAGATCCTCAATTCCCAATCTTCAATCCTTAATCCCCAATCTTCAATCCTTAATTCTCAATCGTCAATCTTCAATCCTCAATACTCAATCTTCAATCCTCAATCCTCAATCCTCAATCCTCAATCCTTAATCCTCAATCGTCAATCTTCAATCCTCACTACTCAATCTTCAATCCTCAATCCTCAATCCTCAATCCTCAATCCTCATTCTTCAATACTCAATACCCAATCCTCAATCTTCAATCCTCAATCCTAAATCCTCAATTCTCAATCCTCAATCCTCAGTGCTCTGTCCTCAAACCTCAATCCTCTACCCTCAGCCCTCATCCTCCATCCTCAATCCTCAATCATCAATCCTCAATCTTACGTCCTCAATATTCAATCTTCTATCCACAATCCTCAATCCTCAATCCTCAATCCTCAATCCTCAGTACTCAATCCTCAACCCACAGTCATCATCCTCAATTCTCAATTCTCAATCCTCAATCCTCAATCCTCAATCCTCAATCGTCAATCCTCAATCCTCAATCCTCACTCCTCAGTACTCAATCCTCTATCGTCAATCTTCAGTTCTCAATACTCAATCTTCAATCCTCATTCCTCAATCTTCAATCCTCAATCCTCAATCTTCAATCCTCAATACTCAATCTGCAATCCTCAATCCTCAAACCTCAATCCTCAATCCTCATTCCTCAATACGCAATCCTCAATCTTCAATCCTCAATCATCAATCCTCAATTCTCAATCCTCAATCCTTAATCCTCAGACCTCAAACATCAATATTCAACCCTCAGTCCTCGTCCTCAATCCACAACCCTCAATCCTCAGTCCTCAATATTCAATCATCAATATTCAATCTTCAATCCTCAATCCTCAATCCTCAATCCTCAATCCTCAATCCTCAATCCTCAATCTTCAATCATCAATATTCAATCTTCAGTCCTCAATTCTCAATCCTCAATCCTCAATCCTCAATCCTCAATGTTCAATCCGCAATACCCAATCCTCAATCTTCAATCATCAATCCTCAATCCTCAATCCTCAATTCTCAATACTCAGTCCTCAATTCTCAGTCCTCAAACCTCAATCCTGAATCCACAATTCTGAATCCTGAATCTTCAGACCTCAGTCCTCAACAATCAGTCGTCAATTCTCAGTCCTCAATAGAATATCATCAATTCACACATTTCAATACTCAATACTCAATCTGCACTCTTCAAATCTCTATCCACAAACATCAATTCTCATCACTCAACCCTCAACACTCAGTCCCCAATCCTCAATCTTCAATCCTCAATCATCAATCCTCAATTCTCAATCCTCAATCCTCAGTCCTCAAACCTCAAACCTCAATCCTCAACTCTCAGCCCTCATCCTCAATCCTCAATCCTCAATCCTCAATCCTCAATCCTCAATCCTCAATATTCAATCCTCAATACTCAATCCTCAATCGTCAAACCTCAATCCTCAAGCGTCAATCCTCAATCATGAATCCTCAACCCTCAATCCTCAGTCCTCAAACCTCAATCCCTAATCCTCAATCCTGAATCCTCAATCTTCAGCCCTCAGTCCTCTTAAATCAATTGTCAATCCTCAGTCCTCAATAGAATATTCTCAATTCACAGTTTTCAATACTCAATCCCCATTCTTCACTCTTCAAATCTCAATCCACAAATATCAATTCTCATCACTAAACCATCAACACTCAGTCCTCAATCTTCAATCCTCAATCCTCAATCCTCAACCTTCAATCCTCAATAATGAATCTTCAATCATCAATCCTCAATCCTCAATCTTCATTCCTCAATCCTCAATCCTCAATCTTCAATCCTCAATACTCAATCTGCAATCCTCAATCCTCAAACCTCAATCCTCAATCCTCATTCTTCAATCCTCAATGCCCAATCCTCAATCCTCAATCTTCAATCCTCAATTCTCAATCCTCAATCCTCAACCCTCAATCCTCATTCCTCAAACCTCAATCCTCAACCCTCAGTTCTCATACTCAATTCTCAATTCTCAATCCTCAATCCTCAATCCTCAATCTTCAATGCTCAATAATCAATCTCCAATTCTAGATCCTCAATCCCCAATCTTCAATCCTTAATCCTCAATATTCAATCCCCAATCCCCAGTACTCAATCTTCAATCCTCAATGCTCAATCCTCAATCCTCAATCCTCAGTCCTCAGTCCTCAACCTTCAATCCTCAAACCTCAATCCTCAACCGTCAGTCCTCATTCTCCATCCTCAATCCTCAATCCTCAATCCTCAACCTTCAATCCCCAATACTCAATCTTCAATCCTCAATCCTCAATCCTCAATCCTCAATCCTCAATCCTCAGGCATCAATACTCAATCTGCAATACTCAATCCTCAATCCTCAATCCTCAATCCTCAATCCTCAACCCTCAATCCTCATTCCTCAAACCTCAATCCTCAATCCTCATTCCTCAATACCCAATCCTCAATCTTCAATCCTGAATCCACAATCCTCAATTTTCAATCCTCAATCCTTAATCCTCAGACCTCAAACATCAATATTCAACCCTCAGTCCTCGTCCTCAATCCACAACCCTCAATCCTCAATCCTCAATATTCAATCCTCAATACTCAATCTTCAATCCTCAATCCTCAATCCTCAATCCTCATTCTTCAATCCTCAATACCCAATCCTCAATCTTCAATACTCAATCCTCAATCCTCAATTCTCAGTCCTCAATCCTCAATCCCCAGACCTCAAACATCAATACTCAACCCTCAGTCCTCGTCCTCAATCCTCAACCCTCAATCCTCCATCCTCAATCTTCAGACCTCAGTCCTCAACAATCAGTCGTCAATTCTCAGTCCTCAATAGAATATCATCAATTCACACATTTCAATACTCAATACTCAATCTGCAATCTTCAAATCTCTATCCACAAACATCAATTCTCATCACTCAACCCTCAACACTCAGTCCCCAATCCGCAATCTTCTATCCTCAATCCTCAATCCTCAATTCTCAATCCTCAAACCTCAATCCTCAACACTCAATTCTCAATCCTCAATCTTCAACCCTCAATCCTCAATCCTCAAACCCTAATCCTCAATCCTCAGGCATCAATACTCAATCTTCAATACTCAATCCTCAATCCTCAATCCTCAATCCTCAATCCTCAACCCTCAATCCTCATTCCTCAAACCTCAATCCTCAACCCTCGGTCCTCATCCTCAATTCTCAATTCTCAATTCTCAATCCTCAATCCTCAATCCTCAATCTTCAATACTCAGTAATCAACCTCCAATCCTAGATCCTCAATTCCCAATCTTCAATCCTTAATCCCCAATCTTCAATCCTTAATTCTCAATCGTCAATCTTCAATCCTCAATACTCAATCTTCAATCCTCAATCCTCAATCCTCAATCCTCAATCCTTAATCCTCAATCGTCAATCTTCAATCCTCACTACTCAATCTTCAATCCTCAATCCTCAATCCTCAATCCTCAATCCTCATTCTTCAATACTCAATACCCAATCCTCAATCTTCAATCCTCAATCCTCAATCCTCAATTCTCAATCCTCAATCCTCAGTGCTCTGTCCTCAAACCTCAATCCTCTACCCTCAGCCCTCATCCTCCATCCTCAATCCTCAATCATCAATCCTCAATCTTATGTCCTCAATATTCAATCTTCTATCCACAATCCTCAATCCTCAATCCTCAATCCTCAATCCTCAGTACTCAATCCTCAACCCACAGTCATCATCCTCAATTCTCAATTCTCAATCCTCAATCCTCAATCCTCAATCCTCAATCGTCAATCCTCAATCCTCAATCCTCACTCCTCAGTACTCAATCCTCTATCGTCAATCTTCAGTTCTCAATACTCAATCTTCAATCCTCATTCCTCAATCTTCAATCCTCAATCCTCAATCTTCAATCCTCAATACTCAATCTGCAATCCTCAATCCTCAAACCTCAATCCTCAATCCTCATTCCTCAATACGCAATCCTCAATCTTCAATCCTCAATCATCAATCCTCAATTCTCAATCCTCAATCCTTAATCCTCAGACCTCAAACATCAATATTCAACCCTCAGTCCTCGTCCTCAATCCACAACCCTCAATCCTCAGTCCTCAATATTCAATCATCAATATTCAATCTTCAATCCTCAATCCTCAATCCTCAATCCTCAATCCTCAATCCTCAATCCTCAATCTTCAATCATCAATATTCAATCTTCAGTCCTCAATTCTCAATCCTCAATCCTCAATCCTCAATCCTCAATGTTCAATCCGCAATACCCAATCCTCAATCTTCAATCATCAATCCTCAATCCTCAATCCTCAATTCTCAATACTCAGTCCTCAATTCTCAGTCCTCAAACCTCAATCCTGAAGCCACAATTCTGAATCCTGAATCTTCAGACCTCAGTCCTCAACAATCAGTCGTCAATTCTCAGTCCTCAATAGAATATCATCAATTCACACATTTCAATACTCAATACTCAATCTGCACTCTTCAAATCTCTATCCACAAACATCAATTCTCATCACTCAACCCTCAACACTCAGTCCCCAATCCTCAATCTTCAATCCTCAATCCTCAATCCTCAACTCTCAATCCTCAATCCTCAGTCCTCAAACCTCAAACCTCAATCCTCAACTCTCAGCCCTCATCCTCAATCCTCAATCCTCAATCCTCAATCCTCAATCCTCAATATTCAATGCTCAATACTCAATCCTCAATCGCCAAACCTCAATCCTCAAGCGTCAATCCTCAATCCTGAATCCTCAACCCTCAATCCTCAGTCCTCAAACCTCAATCCCTAATCCTCAATCCTGAATCCTCAATCTTCAGCCCTCAGTCCTCTTAAATCAATCGTCAATCCTCAGTCCTCAACAGAATATTCTCAATTCACAGTTTTCAATACTCAATCCCCATTCTTCACTCTTCAAATCTCAATCCACAAATATCAATTCTCATCACTAAACCATCAACACTCAGTCCTCAATCTTCAATCCTCAATCCTCAATCCTCAACCTTCAATCCTCAATAATGAATCTTCAATCATCAATCCTCAATCCTCAATCCTCAGTCCTCAATTCTCAATACTCAGCCCTGAATTCTCAGTCCTCAAACCACAATCCTGAATCCACAATCCTGAATCCTCAATCTTCAGACCTCAGTCCTCAACAATCAGTCGTCAATTCTCAGTCCTCAATAGAATATCATCAATTCACACATTTCAATACTCAATACTCAATCTGCAATCTTCAAATCTCTATCCACAAACATCAATTCTCATCACTCAACCCTCAACACTCAGTCCCCAATCCTCAATCTTCAATCCTCAATCCTCGATCCTCATTTCTCAATCCTCAATCCTCAGTCCTCAGACCTCAAACCTCAACCCTCAACCCTCAGCCCTCATCCTCAATCCTCAATCCTCAATCTTCAATCCTCAATCCTCAATCCTCAAGCCTCAATCCTCAATCCCTAATCCTCAGTCCTCAAACCTCAATCCTCAACACTCAATTCTCAATCCTCAATCTTCAATCCTCAATCCTCAATCCTCAAACCCCAATCCTCAATCCTCAGGCATCAGTACTCAATCTTCAATACTCAATCCTCAATCCTCAATCCTCAATCCTCAATCCTCAACCCTCAATCGTCATTCCTCAAACCTCAATCCTCAACACTCAGTCCTCATCCTCAATTCTCAATTCTCAATTCTCAATCCTCAATCCTCAATCCTCAATCCTCAATCTTCAATCCTCGATAATCAACCTCCAATCCTAGATCCTCAATCCCCAATCTTCAATCCTTAATCCTCAATCTACAATCCTTAATTCTCAATCGTCAATCTTCAATCCTCAATACTCAATCTTCAATCCTCAATCCTCAATCCTCAATCCTCAATCCTTAATCCTCAATCGTCAATATTCAATCCTCAATACTCAATCTTCAATCCTCAATCCTCAATCCTCAATCCTCAATCCTCATTCTTCAATACTCAATACCCAATCCTCAATCTTCAATCCTCAATCCTCAATCCTCAATTCTCAATCCTCAATCCTCAGTCCTCTGTCCTCAAAACTCAATCATCAATCCTCAATCTTATATCCTCAATATTCAATCTTCAATCCTCAATCCTCAATACTCAGTCCTCAATCCTCAATCCTCAGTGATCAATACTCAATCTTCAATACTCAACCCTCAATCCTCAATCCTCAATCCTCAATCCTCAATCCTCAATCCTCAACCCTCAATCCTCATTCCTCAAACCTCAATCCTCAACCCTCAGTCCTCATCCTCAATTCTCAACTCTCAATTCTCAATCCTCAATCCTCAATCCTCAATCTTCAATCCTCAATAATCAACCTCCAATCCTAGATCCTCAATCCCCAATCTTCAATCCTTAATCCTCAATCTTCAATCCTTAATTCTCAATCGTCAACCTTCAATCCTCAATACTCAATCTTCAATCCTCAATCCTCAATCCTCAATCGTCAATCCTTAATCCTCAATCGTCAATCTTCAATCCTCAATACTCAATCTTCAATCCTCAATCCTCAATCCTCAATCCTCAATCCTCATTCTTCAATACTCAATACCCAATCCTCAAATCTTCAATCCTCAATCCTCAATCCTCAATTCTCAATCCTCAATCCTCGGTCCTCAATCATCAATACCCAATCCTCAATTTCAATCCTCAATCCTCAATCCTCAGTTCTCAATCCTCAATCCTCAGTCCTCAGTCCTCAATCCTCAATCCTCAATCCTCAGTGATCAATACTCAATCTTCAATACTCAATCCTCAATCCTCACTCCTCAATCCTCAATCCTCAATCCTCAATTCTCAATCCTCAATCCCCATTTCCCAAACCTCAATCCTCAACCCTCAGCCCTCATCCTCAATTCTCAATTCTCAATCCTCAATCATCAATCCTCAATCTTCAATCCTCAATCCTCAATCCTCAATCATCAATACCCAATCCTCAATTTCAATCCTCAATCCTCAATCCTCAGTTCTCAATCCTCAATCCTCAGTCATCAGTCCTCAATCCTCAATCCTCAATCTTCAATCCCCAATACTCAATCTTCAATCCTCAATACTCAATCCTCAATCCTCAATCCTCAATCCTCAGGCATCAATACTCAATCTGCAATACTCAATCCTCAATCCTCAATCCTCAATCCTCAATCCTCAACCATCAATCCTCATTCCTCAAACCTCAATCTTCAACCCTCAGTCCTCATCCTCAATACTCAATTCTCAACCCTCAATCCTCAATCCTCAATCTTTAATCCTCAATAATCAATATCCGATCCTAGATCCTCAATCCTCAATCCTCAATCCTCAATCTTCAATCCTCAATACTCAATCTGCAATCCTCAATCCTCAAACCTCAATCCTCAATACTCATTCCTCAATACCCAATCCTCAATCTTCAATCCTCAATCCTCAATCCTCAATTCTCAATCCTCAATCCTTAATCCTCAGACCTCAAACATCAATATTCAACCCTCAGCCCTCGTCCTCAATCCACAACCCTCAATCCTCAATCCTCAATATTCAATCCTCAATACTCAATCTTCAGTCCTCAATCCTCAATCCTCAATCCTCATTCTTCAATCCTCAATACCCAATCCTCAATCTTCAATACTCAATCCTCAATCCTCAATTCTCAGTCCTCAATCCTCAATTCCCAGACCTCAAACATCAATACTCAACCCTCAGTCCTCGTCCTCAATCCTCAACCCTCAATCCTCAATCCTCAATATTCAATCATCAATATTCAATCTTCAGTCCTCAACACTCAATCCTCAATCCTCAATCCTCAATCCTCAATGTTCAATCCGCAATACCCAATCCTCAATCTTCAATCCTCAGTCCTCAATTCTCAGTCCTCAAACCTCAATCCTGAAGCCACAATTCTGAATCCTGAATCTTCAGACCTCAGTCCTCAACAATCAGTCGTCAATTCTCAGTCCTCAATAGAATATCATCAATTCACACATTTCAATACTCAATACTCAATCTGCACTCTTCAAATCTCTATCCACAAACATCAATTCTCATCACTCAACCCTCAACACTCAGTCCCCAATCCTCAATCTTCAATCCTCAATCCTCAATCCTCAACTCTCAATCCTCAATCCTCAGTCCTCAAACCTCAAACCTCAATCCTCAACTCTCAGCCCTCATCCTCAATCCTCAATCCTCAATCCTCAATCCTCAATCCTCAATATTCAATGCTCAATACTCAATCCTCAATCGCCAAACCTCAATCCTCAAGCGTCAATCCTCAATCCTGAATCCTCAACCCTCAATCCTCAGTCCTCAAACCTCAATCCCTAATCCTCAATCCTGAATCCTCAATCTTCAGCCCTCAGTCCTCTTAAATCAATCGTCAATCCTCAGTCCTCAACAGAATATTCTCAATTCACAGTTTTCAATACTCAATCCCCATTCTTCACTCTTCAAATCTCAATCCACAAATATCAATTCTCATCACTAAACCATCAACACTCAGTCCTCAATCTTCAATCCTCAATCCTCAATCCTCAACCTTCAATCCTCAATAATGAATCTTCAATCATCAATCCTCAATCCTCAATCCTCAGTCCTCAATTCTCAATACTCAGCCCTGAATTCTCAGTCCTCAAACCACAATCCTGAATCCACAATCCTGAATCCTCAATCTTCAGACCTCAGTCCTCAACAATCAGTCGTCAATTCTCAGTCCTCAATAGAATATCATCAATTCACACATTTCAATACTCAATACTCAATCTGCAATCTTCAAATCTCTATCCACAAACATCAATTCTCATCACTCAACCCTCAACACTCAGTCCCCAATCCTCAATCTTCAATCCTCAATCCTCGATCCTCATTTCTCAATCCTCAATCCTCAGTCCTCAGACCTCAAACCTCAACCCTCAACCCTCAGCCCTCATCCTCAATCCTCAATCCTCAATCTTCAATCCTCAATCCTCAATCCTCAAGCCTCAATCCTCAATCCCTAATCCTCAGTCCTCAAACCTCAATCCTCAACACTCAATTCTCAATCCTCAATCTTCAATCCTCAATCCTCAATCCTCAAACCCCAATCCTCAATCCTCAGGCATCAGTACTCAATCTTCAATACTCAATCCTCAATCCTCAATCCTCAATCCTCAATCCTCAACCCTCAATCGTCATTCCTCAAACCTCAATCCTCAACACTCAGTCCTCATCCTCAATTCTCAATTCTCAATTCTCAATCCTCAATCCTCAATCCTCAATCCTCAATCTTCAATCCTCGATAATCAACCTCCAATCCTAGATCCTCAATCCCCAATCTTCAATCCTTAATCCTCAATCTACAATCCTTAATTCTCAATCGTCAATCTTCAATCCTCAATACTCAATCTTCAATCCTCAATCCTCAATCCTCAATCCTCAATCCTTAATCCTCAATCGTCAATATTCAATCCTCAATACTCAATCTTCAATCCTCAATCCTCAATCCTCAATCCTCAATCCTCATTCTTCAATACTCAATACCCAATCCTCAATCTTCAATCCTCAATCCTCAATCCTCAATTCTCAATCCTCAATCCTCAGTCCTCTGTCCTCAAAACTCAATCATCAATCCTCAATCTTATATCCTCAATATTCAATCTTCAATCCTCAATCCTCAATACTCAGTCCTCAATCCTCAATCCTCAGTGATCAATACTCAATCTTCAATACTCAACCCTCAATCCTCAATCCTCAATCCTCAATCCTCAATCCTCAATCCTCAACCCTCAATCCTCATTCCTCAAACCTCAATCCTCAACCCTCAGTCCTCATCCTCAATTCTCAACTCTCAATTCTCAATCCTCAATCCTCAATCCTCAATCTTCAATCCTCAATAATCAACCTCCAATCCTAGATCCTCAATCCCCAATCTTCAATCCTTAATCCTCAATCTTCAATCCTTAATTCTCAATCGTCAACCTTCAATCCTCAATACTCAATCTTCAATCCTCAATCCTCAATCCTCAATCGTCAATCCTTAATCCTCAATCGTCAATCTTCAATCCTCAATACTCAATCTTCAATCCTCAATCCTCAATCCTCAATCCTCAATCCTCATTCTTCAATACTCAATACCCAATCCTCAAATCTTCAATCCTCAATCCTCAATCCTCAATTCTCAATCCTCAATCCTCGGTCCTCAATCATCAATACCCAATCCTCAATTTCAATCCTCAATCCTCAATCCTCAGTTCTCAATCCTCAATCCTCAGTCCTCAGTCCTCAATCCTCAATCCTCAATCCTCAGTGATCAATACTCAATCTTCAATACTCAATCCTCAATCCTCACTCCTCAATCCTCAATCCTCAATCCTCAATTCTCAATCCTCAATCCCCATTTCCCAAACCTCAATCCTCAACCCTCAGCCCTCATCCTCAATTCTCAATTCTCAATCCTCAATCATCAATCCTCAATCTTCAATCCTCAATCCTCAATCCTCAATCATCAATACCCAATCCTCAATTTCAATCCTCAATCCTCAATCCTCAGTTCTCAATCCTCAATCCTCAGTCATCAGTCCTCAATCCTCAATCCTCAATCTTCAATCCCCAATACTCAATCTTCAATCCTCAATACTCAATCCTCAATCCTCAATCCTCAATCCTCAGGCATCAATACTCAATCTGCAATACTCAATCCTCAATCCTCAATCCTCAATCCTCAATCCTCAACCATCAATCCTCATTCCTCAAACCTCAATCTTCAACCCTCAGTCCTCATCCTCAATACTCAATTCTCAACCCTCAATCCTCAATCCTCAATCTTTAATCCTCAATAATCAATATCCGATCCTAGATCCTCAATCCTCAATCCTCAATCCTCAATCTTCAATCCTCAATACTCAATCTGCAATCCTCAATCCTCAAACCTCAATCCTCAATACTCATTCCTCAATACCCAATCCTCAATCTTCAATCCTCAATCCTCAATCCTCAATTCTCAATCCTCAATCCTTAATCCTCAGACCTCAAACATCAATATTCAACCCTCAGCCCTCGTCCTCAATCCACAACCCTCAATCCTCAATCCTCAATATTCAATCCTCAATACTCAATCTTCAGTCCTCAATCCTCAATCCTCAATCCTCATTCTTCAATCCTCAATACCCAATCCTCAATCTTCAATACTCAATCCTCAATCCTCAATTCTCAGTCCTCAATCCTCAATTCCCAGACCTCAAACATCAATACTCAACCCTCAGTCCTCGTCCTCAATCCTCAACCCTCAATCCTCAATCCTCAATATTCAATCATCAATATTCAATCTTCAGTCCTCAACACTCAATCCTCAATCCTCAATCCTCAATCCTCAATGTTCAATCCGCAATACCCAATCCTCAATCTTCAATCCTCAGTCCTCAATTCTCAGTCCTTAAACCTCAATCCTGAATCCACAATCCTGAATCCTCAACCTTCAGTCCTCAGTCCTCAACAATCAGCCGTCAGTTCTCAGTCCTCAATAGAATATCAACAATTCACACATTTCAATACTCAATACTCAATCTGCAATCTTCAGATCTCTATCCACAAACATCAATTCTCATCACTCAACCCTCAACACTCAGTCCCCAATTCTCAATCTTCAATACTCAATCCTCAATCCTCAATTCTCAATCCTCAATCCTCAGTCCTCAGACCTCAAAACTCAATCCTCAACTCTCAGCCCTCATCCTCAATCATCAATCCTCAATCTTCAATCCTCAATCCTCAATCCTCAAGCCTCAATCCTCAATCCTCAATCCTCAGTCTTCAAACCACAATCCTCAACACTCAATTCTCAATCCTCAATCTTCAATCCTCAATCCTCAATCCTCAATCCTCAAACCCCAATCCTCAATCCTCAGGCATCAATACTCAATCTTCAATACTCAATCCTCAATCCTCAATCCTCAATCCTCAATCCTCAACCCTCAATCCTCATTCCTCAAAACTCAATCCTCAACCCTCAGACCTCATCCTCAATTCTCAATTCTCAATGCTCAATCCTCAATCCTCAATCCTCAGTCCTCAGTCCTCAATCTTCAATCCTCAAACCTCAATCCTCAACCGTCAGTCCTCATTCTCCATCCTCAATCCTCAATCCTGAATCCTCAATCTTCAATCCCCAATACTCAAACTTCAATCCTCAATCCTCAATCCTCAATCCTCAATCCTCAATCCTCAGGCATCAATACTCAATCTGCAATACTCAATCCTCAATCCTCAATCCTCAACCCGCAGTCCTCATCATCAATTCTCAATTCTCAATCCTCAATCCTCAATCCTCAATCCTCAATCCTCAGTGATCAATACTCAATCTTCAATACTCAACCCTCAATCCTCAATCCTCAATCCTCAATCCTCAATCCTCAATTCTGAATCCTCAATCTTCAATCCTCAATCCTCAATCCTCAATACTCAATCCTCAATCTTCAATCCTGAATACCCACTCCTCAACCTTCAATCCTCAATCCTCAATCCTCAATCCTAATTCCTCAATCCTCATTCTTCAATCATCAATACCCAATCCTCAATTTCAATCCTCAATCCTCAATCCTCAATTCTCAATCCTCAATCCTCAGTCCTCAGTCCTCAAAGCGCAATCCTCAACCCTCAGCCCTCATCCTTCATCCTCAATCCTCAATCCTCAATCCTCAATCCTCAATCTTCAATCCTCAATTCTCAATCCTCAATCCTCAACCCTCAATCCTCATTCCTCATACCTCAATCCTCAACCCTCAGTTCTCATACTCAATTCTCAATTCTCAATCCTCAATCCTCAATCCTCAATCTTCAATGCTCAATAATCAATCTCCAATTCTAGATCCTCAATCCCCAATCTTCAATCCTTAATCCTCAATATTCAATCCCCAATCCACAGTACTCAATCTTCAATCCTCAATGCTCAATCCTCAATCCTCAATCCTCAGTCCTCAGTCCTCAACCTTCAATCCTCAAACCTCAATCCTCAACCGTCAGTCCACATTCTCCATCCTCAATCCTCAATCCTCAATCCTCAATCTTCAATCCCCAATACTCAATCTTCAATCCTCAATCCTCAATCCTCAATCCTCAATCCTCAATCCTCAATCCTCAGGCATCAATACGCAATCTGCAATACTCAATCCTCAATCCTCAATCCTCAATCCTCAATCCTCAACCATCAATCCTCATTCCTCAAACCTCAATCCTCAACCCTCAGTCCTCATCCTCAATTCTCAATTCTCAATCCTCAACCCTCAATCCTCAATCTTCAATCCTCAATACTCAATCTTCAATCCTCAATCCTCAATCCTCAATCCTCAAACCTCAATCCTGAATCCACAATCCTGAATCCTCAATCTTCAGACCTCAGTCCTCAACAATCAGTCGTCAATTCTCAGTCCTCAATAGAATATCATCAATTCACACATTTCAATACTCAATACTCAATCTGCAATCTTCAAATCTCTATCCACAAACATCAATTCTCATCACTCAACCTTCAACACTCAGTCCCCAATCCTCAAACTTCAATCCTCAATCCTCAATCCTCAATTCTCAATCCTCAATCCTCAATCCTCAATCCTTAATCCTCAATCGTCAATCTTCAATCCTCAATACTCAATCTTCAATCCTCAATCCTCAATTCTCAATCCTCAATCCTCATTCTTCAATCATCAATACCCAATCCTCAATTTCAATCCTCAATCCTCAATCCTCAATTCTCAATCCTCAATCCTCAGTCCTCAGTCCTCAAACCGCAATCCTCAACCCTCAGCCCTCATCCTCCATCCTCAATCCTCAATCCTCAATCCTCAACCCTCAATCCTCATTCCTCAAACCTCAATCGTCAACCCTCAGATCTCATACTCAATTCTCAATTCTCAATCCTCAATCCTCAATCCTCAATCTTCAATCCTCAATAATCAATCTCCAATTCTAGATCCTCAATCCCCAATCTTCAATCCTTAATCCTCAATATTCAATGCCCAATCCCCAGTACTCAATCTTCAATCCTCGATGCTCAATCCTCAATCCTCAATCCTCAGTCCTCAGTCCTCAATCTTCAATCCTCAAACCTCAATCCTCAACCGTCAGTCCTCATTCTCCATCCTCAATCCTCAATCCTCAATCCTCAATCTTCAATCCCCAATACTCAATCTTCAATCCTCAATCCTTAATCCTCAATCCTCAATCCTCAATCCTCAGGCATCAATACTCAATCTGCAATACTCAATCCTCAATCCTCAATCCTCAATCCTCAATCCTCAACCATCAATCCTCATTCCTCAAACCTCAATCCTCAACCCTCAGTCCTCATCCTCAATTCTCAATTCTCAATCCTCAATCCTCAATCCTCAATCTTCAATCCTCAATAATCAATATCCGATCCTAGATCCTCAATCCTCAATCCTCAATCCTCAATCTTCAATCCTCAATACTCAATGTGCAATCCTCGATCCTCAAACCTCAATCCTCAACCCTTATTCCTCAATACCCAATCCTCTATCTTCAATCCTCAATCCTCAATCCTCAATTCTCAATCCTCAATCCTTAATCCTCAGACCTCAAACATCAATATTCAACCCTCAGTCCTCGTCCTCAATCTTCAATCCTCAATCCTCAATCCTCAATCCTCAATCCTCATTCTTCAATCATCAATACCCAATCCTCAATTTCAATCCTCAATCCTCAATCCTCAATTCTCAATCCTCAATCCTCAGTCCTCAGTCCTCAAACCGCAATCCTCAACCCTCAGCCCTCATCCTCCATCCTCAATCCTCAATCCTCAATCCTCAATCCTCAATCTTCAATCCTCAATTCTCACTCCTCAATCCTCAACCCTCAATCCTCATTCCTCAAACCTCAATCGTCAACCCTCAGTTCTCATACTCAATTCTCAATTCTCAATCCTCAATCCTCAATCCTCAATCTTCAATCCTCAATAATCAATCTCCAATTCTAGATCCTCAATCCCCAATCTTCAATCCTTAATCCTCAATATTCAATGCCCAATCCCCAGTACTCAATCTTCAATCCTCAATGCTCAATCCTCAATCCTCAATCCTCAGTCCTCAGTCCTCAATCTTCAATCCTCAAACCTCAATCCTCAACCGTCAGTCCTCTTTCTCCATCCTCAATCCTCAATCCTCAATCCTCAATCTTCAATCCCCAATACTCAATCTTCAATCCTCAATCCTTAATCCTCAATCCTCAATCCTCAATCCTCAGGCATCAATACTCAATCTGCAATACTCAATCCTCAATCCTCAATCCTCAACCCTCAATCCTCAACCATCTATCCTCATTCCTCAAACCTCAATCCTCAACCCTCAGTCCTCATCCTCAATTCTCCATTCTCAATCCTCAATCCTCAATCCTCAATCTTCAATCCTCAATAATCAATATCCGATCCTAGATCCTCAATCCTCAATCCTCAATCCTCAATCTTCAATCCTCAATACTCAATCTGCAATCCTCAATCCTCAAACCTCAATCCTCAACCCTTATTCCTCAATACCCAATCCTCCATCTTCAATCCTCAATCCTCAATCCTCAATTCTCAATCCTCAATCCTTAATCCTCAGACCTCAAACATCAATATTCAACCCTCAGTCCTCGTCCTCAATCCACAACCCTCAATCCTCAATCCTCAATATTCAATCCTCAATACTCAATCTTCAGTCCTCAACACTCAATCCTCAATCCTCAATCCTCAATCCTGAATCCTCAATGTTCAATCCGCAATACCCAATCCTCAATCTTCAATACTCAATCCTCATCCTCAGTCCTCAATTCTCAATACTCAGTCCTCAATTCTCAGTCCTCAAACCTCAATCCTGAATCCACAATCCTGAATCCTCAATCTTCAGTCCTCAGTCCTCAACAATCAGTCGTCAATTCTCAGTCCTCAATAGAATATCATCAATTCACACATTTCAATACTCAATACTCAATCTGCAATCTTCAAATCTCTATCCACAAACATCAATTCTCATCACTCAACCCTCAACACTCAGTCCCCAATCCTCAATCTTCAATACTTAATCCTCAATCCTCAATTCTCAATCCTCAATAGTCAGTCCTCAGACCTCAAACCTCAATCCTCAACTCTCAGCCCTCATCCTCAATCCTCAATCCTCAATCTTCAATCCTCAATCCTCAATCCTCAAGCCTCAATCCTCAATCCTCAATCCTCAGTCCTCAAACCTTAATCCTCAACACTCAATTCTCAATCCTCAATCTTCAATCCTCAATCCTCAATCCTCAATCCTCAATCCTCAGTACTCAATCCTCAATCCTCAACCTTCAATACTCAATACTCAATCTTCAATCCTCAATCCTCAATCCTCAATCCTCAATCCTCAATCTTCAATCCACAATCCTCAATCCTCAATCTTCAATCCTCAATACTCAATCTGCAATCCTCAATCCTCAAACCTCAATCCTCAATCCTCATTCTTCAATCCTCAATGCCCAATCCTCAATCTTCAATCCTCAATCCTCAATCCTCAATTCACATCCCTCAATCCTTAATCCTCAGACCTCAAACATCAATATTCAACCCTCAGTCCTCGTCCTCAATCCTCAACCATCAATCCTCATTCCTCAAACCTCAATCCTCAACCCTCAGTCCTCATCCTCAATTCTCAATTCTCAATCCTCAATCCTCAATCCTCAATCTTCAATCCTCAATACTCAATCTTCAATCCTCAATCCTCAATGCTTAATCCTCAAACCTCAGTCCTGAATCCACAATCCTGAATCCTCAATCTTCAGACCTCAGTCCTCAACAATCAGTCGTCAATTCTCAGTCCTCAATAGAATATCATCAATTCACACATTTCAATACTCAATACTCAATCTGCAATCTTCAAATCTCTATCCACAAACATCAATTCTCATCACTCAACCTTCAACACTCAGTCCCCAATCCTCAAACTTCAATCCTCAATCCTCAATCCTCAATTCTCAATCCTCAATCCTCAATCCTCAATCCTTAATCCTCAATCGTCAATCTTCAATCCTCAATACTCAATCTTCAATCCTCAATCCTCAATCCTCAATCCTCAATCCTCATTCTTCAATCATAAATACCCAATCCTCAATTTCAATCCTCAATCCTCAATCCTCAATTCTCAATCCTCAATCCTCAGTCCTCAGTCCTCAAACCGCAATCCTCAACCCTCAGCCCTCATCCTCCATCCTCAATCCTCAATCCTCAATCCTCAATCCTCAATCTTCAATCCTCAATTCTCACTCCTCAATCCTGAAACCTCAATCCTCATTCCTCAAACCTCAATCCTCAACCCTCAGTTCTCATACTCAATTCTCAATTCTCAATCCTCAATCCTCAATCCTCAATCTTCAATCCTCAATAATCAATCTCCAATTCTAGATCCTCAATCCCCAATCTTCAATCCTTAATCCTCAATATTCAATCCCCAATCCCAAGTACTCAATCTTCAATCCTCAATGCTCAATCCTCAATCCTCAATCCTCAGTCCTCAGTCCTCAATCTTCAATCCTCAAACCTCAATCCTCAACCGTCAGTCCTCATTCTCCATCCTCAATCCTCAATCCTCAATCCTCAATCTTCAATCCCCAATACTCAATCTTCAATCCTCAATCCTCAATCCTCAATCCTCAACCCTCAATCCTCAGGCATCAATACTCAATCTGCAATACTCAATCCTCAATCCTCAATCCTCAATCCTCAATCCTCAATCATCAATCCTCATTCCTCAAACCTCAATCCTCAACCCTCAGTCCTCATCCTCAATTCTCAATTCTCAATCCTCAATCCTCAATCCTCAATCTTCAATCCTCAATAATCAATATCCGATCCTAGATCCTCAATCCTCAATCCTCAATCCTCAATCTTCAATCCTCAATATTAAATCTCCGATTCTAGGTCCTCAATCCCCAACCTTCAATCGTTAATCCTCAATTTTCAATCCTCATTCCCCAGTCATGAATCTTCAATCCTCACTGCTCAATCCTCAATCCTCAATCCTCAGTCCTCAATCCCCAATCCGCAATCCTCAAACCTCAATCCTCAACCGTCAGACCTCGTCCTCAATCCCCAAACCTCAATCCTCAATCCTCAATATTCAATCATCAATACTCAATCTTCAATCCTCAATCCTCAAACCTCAATCCTCAATCCTCATTCTTCAATCCTAAATACCCAATCCTCAATTTCCAATCCTCAATACTCAATCCTCAATTCTCAATCCTCAATCCTTAATCCTCAGACCTCAAACATCAATAGTCAACACTCAGTCCTCGTCCTCAATCCACAACCCTCAATCCTCAGTCCTCAATATTCAATCATCAATATTCAATCTTCAATCCTCAATCCTCAATCCTCAATCCTCAATCCTCAATCCTCAATCTTCAACCCTGTATACTCAATCCTCAATACCCAGTCCTCAATCTTCAATCCTCAATACTCAATCTTCAATCCTCAATCCTCAATCCTCAATCCTCAATCCTCAATCTTCAATCCTCAACACTAATCTTCAATCCTCAATCCTCAATCCTCAGTCCTCAGACCTCAAAACTCAATCCTCAACTCTCAGCCCTCATCCTCAATCATCAATCCTCAATCTTCAATCCTCAATCCTCAATCCTCAAGCCTCAATCCTCAATCCTCAATCCTCAGTCTTCAAACCACAATCCTCAACACTCAATTCTCAATCCTCAATCTTCAATCCTCAATCCTCAATCCTCAATCCTCAAACCCCAATCCTCAATCCTCAGGCATCAATACTCAATCTTCAATACTCAATCCTCAATCCTCAATCCTCAATCCTCAATCCTCAACCCTCAATCCTCATTCCTCAAAACTCAATCCTCAACCCTCAGACCTCATCCTCAATTCTCAATTCTCAATGCTCAATCCTCAATCCTCAATCCTCAGTCCTCAGTCCTCAATCTTCAATCCTCAAACCTCAATCCTCAACCGTCAGTCCTCATTCTCCATCCTCAATCCTCAATCCTGAATCCTCAATCTTCAATCCCCAATACTCAAACTTCAATCCTCAATCCTCAATCCTCAATCCTCAATCCTCAATCCTCAGGCATCAATACTCAATCTGCAATACTCAATCCTCAATCCTCAATCCTCAACCCGCAGTCCTCATCATCAATTCTCAATTCTCAATCCTCAATCCTCAATCCTCAATCCTCAATCCTCAGTGATCAATACTCAATCTTCAATACTCAACCCTCAATCCTCAATCCTCAATCCTCAATCCTCAATCCTCAATTCTGAATCCTCAATCTTCAATCCTCAATCCTCAATCCTCAATACTCAATCCTCAATCTTCAATCCTGAATACCCACTCCTCAACCTTCAATCCTCAATCCTCAATCCTCAATCCTAATTCCTCAATCCTCATTCTTCAATCATCAATACCCAATCCTCAATTTCAATCCTCAATCCTCAATCCTCAATTCTCAATCCTCAATCCTCAGTCCTCAGTCCTCAAAGCGCAATCCTCAACCCTCAGCCCTCATCCTTCATCCTCAATCCTCAATCCTCAATCCTCAATCCTCAATCTTCAATCCTCAATTCTCAATCCTCAATCCTCAACCCTCAATCCTCATTCCTCATACCTCAATCCTCAACCCTCAGTTCTCATACTCAATTCTCAATTCTCAATCCTCAATCCTCAATCCTCAATCTTCAATGCTCAATAATCAATCTCCAATTCTAGATCCTCAATCCCCAATCTTCAATCCTTAATCCTCAATATTCAATCCCCAATCCACAGTACTCAATCTTCAATCCTCAATGCTCAATCCTCAATCCTCAATCCTCAGTCCTCAGTCCTCAACCTTCAATCCTCAAACCTCAATCCTCAACCGTCAGTCCTCATTCTCCATCCTCAATCCTCAATCCTCAATCCTCAATCTTCAATCCCCAATACTCAATCTTCAATCCTCAATCCTCAATCCTCAATCCTCAATCCTCAATCCTCAATCCTCAGGCATCAATACGCAATCTGCAATACTCAATCCTCAATCCTCAATCCTCAATCCTCAATCCTCAACCATCAATCCTCATTCCTCAAACCTCAATCCTCAACCCTCAGTCCTCATCCTCAATTCTCAATTCTCAATCCTCAACCCTCAATCCTCAATCTTCAATCCTCAATACTCAATCTTCAATCCTCAATCCTCAATCCTCAATCCTCAAACCTCAATCCTGAATCCACAATCCTGAATCCTCAATCTTCAGACCTCAGTCCTCAACAATCAGTCGTCAATTCTCAGTCCTCAATAGAATATCATCAATTCACACATTTCAATACTCAATACTCAATCTGCAATCTTCAAATCTCTATCCACAAACATCAATTCTCATCACTCAACCTTCAACACTCAGTCCCCAATCCTCAAACTTCAATCCTCAATCCTCAATCCTCAATTCTCAATCCTCAATCCTCAATCCTCAATCCTTAATCCTCAATCGTCAATCTTCAATCCTCAATACTCAATCTTCAATCCTCAATCCTCAATTCTCAATCCTCAATCCTCATTCTTCAATCATCAATACCCAATCCTCAATTTCAATCCTCAATCCTCAATCCTCAATTCTCAATCCTCAATCCTCAGTCCTCAGTCCTCAAACCGCAATCCTCAACCCTCAGCCCTCATCCTCCATCCTCAATCCTCAATCCTCAATCCTCAACCCTCAATCCTCATTCCTCAAACCTCAATCGTCAACCCTCAGATCTCATACTCAATTCTCAATTCTCAATCCTCAATCCTCAATCCTCAATCTTCAATCCTCAATAATCAATCTCCAATTCTAGATCCTCAATCCCCAATCTTCAATCCTTAATCCTCAATATTCAATGCCCAATCCCCAGTACTCAATCTTCAATCCTCGATGCTCAATCCTCAATCCTCAATCCTCAGTCCTCAGTCCTCAATCTTCAATCCTCAAACCTCAATCCTCAACCGTCAGTCCTCATTCTCCATCCTCAATCCTCAATCCTCAATCCTCAATCTTCAATCCCCAATACTCAATCTTCAATCCTCAATCCTTAATCCTCAATCCTCAATCCTCAATCCTCAGGCATCAATACTCAATCTGCAATACTCAATCCTCAATCCTCAATCCTCAATCCTCAATCCTCAACCATCAATCCTCATTCCTCAAACCTCAATCCTCAACCCTCAGTCCTCATCCTCAATTCTCAATTCTCAATCCTCAATCCTCAATCCTCAATCTTCAATCCTCAATAATCAATATCCGATCCTAGATCCTCAATCCTCAATCCTCAATCCTCAATCTTCAATCCTCAATACTCAATGTGCAATCCTCGATCCTCAAACCTCAATCCTCAACCCTTATTCCTCAATACCCAATCCTCTATCTTCAATCCTCAATCCTCAATCCTCAATTCTCAATCCTCAATCCTTAATCCTCAGACCTCAAACATCAATATTCAACCCTCAGTCCTCGTCCTCAATCTTCAATCCTCAATCCTCAATCCTCAATCCTCAATCCTCATTCTTCAATCATCAATACCCAATCCTCAATTTCAATCCTCAATCCTCAATCCTCAATTCTCAATCCTCAATCCTCAGTCCTCAGTCCTCAAACCGCAATCCTCAACCCTCAGCCCTCATCCTCCATCCTCAATCCTCAATCCTCAATCCTCAATCCTCAATCTTCAATCCTCAATTCTCACTCCTCAATCCTCAACCCTCAATCCTCATTCCTCAAACCTCAATCGTCAACCCTCAGTTCTCATACTCAATTCTCAATTCTCAATCCTCAATCCTCAATCCTCAATCTTCAATCCTCAATAATCAATCTCCAATTCTAGATCCTCAATCCCCAATCTTCAATCCTTAATCCTCAATATTCAATGCCCAATCCCCAGTACTCAATCTTCAATCCTCAATGCTCAATCCTCAATCCTCAATCCTCAGTCCTCAGTCCTCAATCTTCAATCCTCAAACCTCAATCCTCAACCGTCAGTCCTCTTTCTCCATCCTCAATCCTCAATCCTCAATCCTCAATCTTCAATCCCCAATACTCAATCTTCAATCCTCAATCCTTAATCCTCAATCCTCAATCCTCAATCCTCAGGCATCAATACTCAATCTGCAATACTCAATCCTCAATCCTCAATCCTCAACCCTCAATCCTCAACCATCTATCCTCATTCCTCAAACCTCAATCCTCAACCCTCAGTCCTCATCCTCAATTCTCCATTCTCAATCCTCAATCCTCAATCCTCAATCTTCAATCCTCAGTAATCAATATCCGATCCTAGATCCTCAATCCTCAATCCTCAATCCTCAATCTTCAATCCTCAATACTCAATCTGCAATCCTCAATCCTCAAACCTCAATCCTCAACCCTTATTCCTCAATACCCAATCCTCCATCTTCAATCCTCAATCCTCAATCCTCAATTCTCAATCCTCAATCCTTAATCCTCAGACCTCAAACATCAATATTCAACCCTCAGTCCTCGTCCTCAATCCACAACCCTCAATCCTCAATCCTCAATATTCAATCCTCAATACTCAATCTTCAGTCCTCAACACTCAATCCTCAATCCTCAATCCTCAATCCTGAATCCTCAATGTTCAATCCGCAATACCCAATCCTCAATCTTCAATACTCAATCCTCATCCTCAGTCCTCAATTCTCAATACTCAGTCCTCAATTCTCAGTCCTCAAACCTCAATCCTGAATCCACAATCCTGAATCCTCAATCTTCAGTCCTCAGTCCTCAACAATCAGTCGTCAATTCTCAGTCCTCAATAGAATATCATCAATTCACACATTTCAATACTCAATACTCAATCTGCAATCTTCAAATCTCTATCCACAAACATCAATTCTCATCACTCAACCCTCAACACTCAGTCCCCAATCCTCAATCTTCAATACTTAATCCTCAATCCTCAATTCTCAATCCTCAATAGTCAGTCCTCAGACCTCAAACCTCAATCCTCAACTCTCAGCCCTCATCCTCAATCCTCAATCCTCAATCTTCAATCCTCAATCCTCAATCCTCAAGCCTCAATCCTCAATCCTCAATCCTCAGTCCTCAAACCTTAATCCTCAACACTCAATTCTCAATCCTCAATCTTCAATCCTCAATCCTCAATCCTCAATCCTCAATCCTCAGTACTCAATCCTCAATCCTCAACCTTCAATACTCAATACTCAATCTTCAATCCTCAATCCTCAATCCTCAATCCTCAATCCTCAATCTTCAATCCACAATCCTCAATCCTCAATCTTCAATCCTCAATACTCAATCTGCAATCCTCAATCCTCAAACCTCAATCCTCAATCCTCATTCTTCAATCCTCAATGCCCAATCCTCAATCTTCAATCCTCAATCCTCAATCCTCAATTCACATCCCTCAATCCTTAATCCTCAGACCTCAAACATCAATATTCAACCCTCAGTCCTCGTCCTCAATCCTCAACCATCAATCCTCATTCCTCAAACCTCAATCCTCAACCCTCAGTCCTCATCCTCAATTCTCAATTCTCAATCCTCAATCCTCAATCCTCAATCTTCAATCCTCAATACTCAATCTTCAATCCTCAATCCTCAATGCTTAATCCTCAAACCTCAGTCCTGAATCCACAATCCTGAATCCTCAATCTTCAGACCTCAGTCCTCAACAATCAGTCGTCAATTCTCAGTCCTCAATAGAATATCATCAATTCACACATTTCAATACTCAATACTCAATCTGCAATCTTCAAATCTCTATCCACAAACATCAATTCTCATCACTCAACCTTCAACACTCAGTCCCCAATCCTCAAACTTCAATCCTCAATCCTCAATCCTCAATTCTCAATCCTCAATCCTCAATCCTCAATCCTTAATCCTCAATCGTCAATCTTCAATCCTCAATACTCAATCTTCAATCCTCAATCCTCAATCCTCAATCCTCAATCCTCATTCTTCAATCATAAATACCCAATCCTCAATTTCAATCCTCAATCCTCAATCCTCAATTCTCAATCCTCAATCCTCAGTCCTCAGTCCTCAAACCGCAATCCTCAACCCTCAGCCCTCATCCTCCATCCTCAATCCTCAATCCTCAATCCTCAATCCTCAATCTTCAATCCTCAATTCTCACTCCTCAATCCTGAAACCTCAATCCTCATTCCTCAAACCTCAATCCTCAACCCTCAGTTCTCATACTCAATTCTCAATTCTCAATCCTCAATCCTCAATCCTCAATCTTCAATCCTCAATAATCAATCTCCAATTCTAGATCCTCAATCCCCAATCTTCAATCCTTAATCCTCAATATTCAATCCCCAATCCCAAGTACTCAATCTTCAATCCTCAATGCTCAATCCTCAATCCTCAATCCTCAGTCCTCAGTCCTCAATCTTCAATCCTCAAACCTCAATCCTCAACCGTCAGTCCTCATTCTCCATCCTCAATCCTCAATCCTCAATCCTCAATCTTCAATCCCCAATACTCAATCTTCAATCCTCAATCCTCAATCCTCAATCCTCAACCCTCAATCCTCAGGCATCAATACTCAATCTGCAATACTCAATCCTCAATCCTCAATCCTCAATCCTCAATCCTCAATCATCAATCCTCATTCCTCAAACCTCAATCCTCAACCCTCAGTCCTCATCCTCAATTCTCAATTCTCAATCCTCAATCCTCAATCCTCAATCTTCAATCCTCAATAATCAATATCCGGTCCTAGATCCTCAATCCTCAATCCTCAATCCTCAATCTTCAATCCTCAATATTAAATCTCCGATTCTAGGTCCTCAATCCCCAACCTTCAATCGTTAATCCTCAATTTTCAATCCTCATTCCCCAGTCATGAATCTTCAATCCTCACTGCTCAATCCTCAATCCTCAATCCTCAGTCCTCAATCCCCAATCCGCAATCCTCAAACCTCAATCCTCAACCGTCAGACCTCGTCCTCAATCCCCAAACCTCAATCCTCAATCCTCAATATTCAATCATCAATACTCAATCTTCAATCCTCAATCCTCAAACCTCAATCCTCAATCCTCATTCTTCAATCCTAAATACCCAATCCTCAATTTCCAATTCTCAATACTCAATCCTCAATTCTCAATCCTCAATCCTTAATCCTCAGACCTCAAACATCAATAGTCAACACTCAGTCCTCGTCCTCAATCCACAACCCTCAATCCTCAGTCCTCAATATTCAATCATCAATATTCAATCTTCAATCCTCAATCCTCAATCCTCAATCCTCAATCCTCAATCCTCAATCTTCAACCCTGTATACTCAATCCTCAATACCCAGTCCTCAATCTTCAATCCTCAATACTCAATCTTCAATCCTCAATCCTCAATCCTCAATCCTCAATCCTCAATCTTCAATCCTCAACACTAATCTTCAATCCTCAATCCTCAATCCTCAATACTCAATCCTCAATACTCAATCTTCAATCCTCAATCCTCAATCCTCAATCCTCATTCTTCAATCCTCAATACCCAATCCTCAATCTTCAATACTCAATCCTCAATCCTCAATTCTCAGTCCTCAATCCTCAATCCCCAGACCTCAAACATCAATACTCAACCCTCAGTCCTCGTCCTCAATCCTCAACCCTCAATCCTCAATCCTCAATCTTCAATCATCAATATTCAATCTTCAGTCCTCAACACTCAATCCTCAATCCTCAATCCTCAATCCTCAATCCTCAATGTTCAATCCGCAATACCCAATCCTCAATCTTCAATACTCAATCCTCATCCTCAGTCCTCAATTCTCAATACTCAGTCCTCAATTCTCAGTCCTCAAACCTCAATCCTGAATCCACAATCCTGAATCCTCAATCTTCAGTCCTCAGTCCTCAACAATCAGTCGTCAATTCTCAGTCCTCAATAGAATATCATCAATTCACACATTTCAATACTCAATACTCAATCTGCAATCTTCAAATCTCTATCCACAAACATCAATTCTCATCACTCAACCCTCAACACTCAGTCCCCAATCCTCAATCTTCAGTACTTAATCCTCAATCCTCAATTCTCAATCCTCAATAGTCAGTCCTCAGACCTCAAACCTCAATCCTCAACTCTCAGCCCTCATCCTCAATCCTCAATCCTCAATCTTCAATCCTCAATCCTCAATCCTCAAGCCTCAATCCTCAATCCTCAATCCTCAGTCCTCAAACCTTAATCCTCAACACTCAATTCTCAATCCTCAATCTTCAATCCTCAATCCTCAATCCTCAATCCTCAATCCTCAGTACTCAATCCTCAATCCTCAACCTTCAATACTCAATACTCAATCTTCAATCCTCAATCCTCAATCCTCAATCCTCAATCCTCAATCTTCAATCCACAATCCTCAATCCTCAATCTTCAATCCTCAATACTCAATCTGCAATCCTCAATCCTCAAACCTCAATCCTCAATCCTCATTCTTCAATCCTCAATGCCCAATCCTCAATCTTCAATCCTCAATCCTCAATCCTCAATTCACATCCCTCAATCCTTAATCCTCAGACCTCAAACATCAATATTCAACCCTCAGTCCTCGTCCTCAATCCTCAACCATCAATCCTCATTCCTCAAACCTCAATCCTCAACCCTCAGTCCTCATCCTCAATTCTCAATTCTCAATCCTCAATCCTCAATCCTCAATCTTCAATCCTCAATACTCAATCTTCAATCCTCAATCCTCAATGCTTAATCCTCAAACCTCAGTCCTGAATCCACAATCCTGAATCCTCAATCTTCAGACCTCAGTCCTCAACAATCAGTCGTCAATTCTCAGTCCTCAATAGAATATCATCAATTCACACATTTCAATACTCAATACTCAATCTGCAATCTTCAAATCTCTATCCACAAACATCAATTCTCATCACTCAACCTTCAACACTCAGTCCCCAATCCTCAAACTTCAATCCTCAATCCTCAATCCTCAATTCTCAATCCTCAATCCTCAATCCTCAATCCTTAATCCTCAATCGTCAATCTTCAATCCTCAATACTCAATCTTCAATCCTCAATCCTCAATCCTCAATCCTCAATCCTCATTCTTCAATCATAAATACCCAATCCTCAATTTCAATCCTCAATCCTCAATCCTCAATTCTCAATCCTCAATCCTCAGTCCTCAGTCCTCAAACCGCAATCCTCAACCCTCAGCCCTCATCCTCCATCCTCAATCCTCAATCCTCAATCCTCAATCCTCAATCTTCAATCCTCAATTCTCACTCCTCAATCCTGAACCCTCAATCCTCATTCCTCAAACCTCAATCCTCAACCCTCAGTTCTCATACTCAATTCTCAATTCTCAATCCTCAATCCTCAATCCTCAATCTTCAATCCTCAATAATCAATCTCCAATTCTAGATCCTCAATCCCCAATCTTCAATCCTTAATCCTCAATATTCAATCCCCAATCCCAAGTACTCAATCTTCAATCCTCAATGCTCAATCCTCAATCCTCAATCCTCAGTCCTCAGTCCTCAATCTTCAATCCTCAAACCTCAATCCTCAACCGTCAGTCCTCATTCTCCATCCTCAATCCTCAATCCTCAATCCTCAATCTTCAATCCCCAATACTCAATCTTCAATCCTCAATCCTCAATCCTCAATCCTCAACCCTCAATCCTCAGGCATCAATACTCAATCTGCAATACTCAATCCTCAATCCTCAATCCTCAATCCTCAATCCTCAATCATCAATCCTCATTCCTCAAACCTCAATCCTCAACCCTCAGTCCTCATCCTCAATTCTCAATTCTCAATCCTCAATCCTCAATCCTCAATCTTCAATCCTCAATAATCAATATCCGATCCTAGATCCTCAATCCTCAATCCTCAATCCTCAATCTTCAATCCTCAATATTAAATCTCCGATTCTAGGTCCTCAATACCCAACCTTCAATCGTTATTCCTCAATTTTCAATCCTCATTCCCCAGTCATGAATCTTCAATCCTCACTGCTCAATCCTCAATCCTCAATCCTCAGTCCTCAATCCCCAATCCGCAATCCTCAAACCTCAATCCTCAACCGTCAGACCTCGTCCTCAATCCCCAAACCTCAATCCTCAATCCTCAATATTCAATCATCAATACTCAATCTTCAATCCTCAATCCTCAAACCTCAATCCTCAATCCTCATTCTTCAATCCTAAATACCCAATCCTCAATTTCCAATCCTCAATACTCAATCCTCAATTCTCAATCCTCAATCCTTAATCCTCAGACCTCAAACATCAATAGTCAACACTCAGTCCTCGTCCTCAATCCACAACCCTCAATCCTCAGTCCTCAATATTCAATCATCAATATTCAATCTTCAATCCTCAATCCTCAATCCTCAATCCTAATTCCTCAATCCTCATTCTTCAATCCTCAATACCCAATCCTCAATTTCAATCCTCAATCCTCAATCTTCAATTATCAATACTCAATCTGCAATCCTCAATACTCAAACCTCAATCCTCAATCCTCATTCTGCAATCCTCAATACCCAATCCTCAATCTTCAATCCTCAATCACCGATCCTCAATCCTCAACCCTCAATCCTTAATCCTCAGTGCTCAAACATCTATATTCAACCCTCAGACCTCGTCCTCAATCCACAACCCTCAATCCTCAGTCCTCAATATTCAATCATAAATATTCAATCTTCAATCCTCAATCCTCAATCCTCAATCCTCAATTCTCAAACCTCAATCTTCAATCCTCAATCCTCAATCCTCAATACTCAATCCTCAATCTTCAATCCTCAATACCCACTCCTCAATCTTCAATCCTCAATCCTCAATCCTGAATCCTCAATATTCAATCATCAATACTCAATCTTCAATCCTCAATCTTCAATCCTCAATACTCAATCTGCAATCCTCAATCCTCAAACCTCAATCCTCAATCCTCATTCCTCAATCCTCAATACCCAATCCTCAATCCTCAATCCTCAATCCTCAATCCTCAATCCTCAATATTCAATCATCAATACTCAATCTTCAATCCTCAATCCTCAATCCTCATTTCTCAATCCTCAATTCTTAATCCTCAGACCTCAAACATCAATATTCAATCCTCAGTCCTCGTCCTCAATCCACAACCCTCAATCCTCAGTCCTCAATATTCAATCATCATAATTCAATCTTCAATACTCAATCCTCAATCCTCAATCCTCAATCCTCAATCCTCAATCTTCAACCCTGAATCCTCAATCCTCAATACTCAATCCTCAATCTTCAATCCTCAATACTCAATCTTCAATCCTCAATCCTCAAACCTCAATCCTCAATCCTCAATAATCGATATCCAATTCTAGATCCTCCATCCCCAATCTTCAATCCTTAATCCTCAATCTTCAATCCCCAATCACCATTACTCAATCTTCAATCCTCAATGCTCAATCCTCAATCGTCAATCCTCAGTCCTCAGTCCTCAATCTTCAATCCTCAAACCTCAATCCTCAACCGTCAGTCCTCATACTCCATCCTCAATCCTCAATCCTCAGTCCTCAATCTTCAATCCCCAATACTCAATCTTCAATCCTGAATCCTCAATCCTCAATCCTCAATCCTCAATCCTCAGGCATCAATACTCAATCTTCAATACTCAATCCTCAATCCTCAATCCTCAATCCTCAATACTCAACCATCAATCCTCAGTTCTCAAACCTCAATCCTCAACCCTCAGTCCTCATCCTCAATTCTCAATTCTCAATCCTCAATCCACAATCCTCAATCTTCAATTCTCAATAATCAATCTCCGATCCTAGGTCCTCAATCCCCAACCTTCAATCGTTAATCCTCAATCTTCAATCCTCAATCCCCAGTCATCAATCTTCAATCCTCAATGCTCAATCCTCAATCCTCAATCCTCAGTCCTCAATCCCCAATCCTCAATCCTCAAAGCTCAATCCTCAAACGTCAGTCCTCGTCCTCAATCCTCAAACCTCAATCCTCAATCCTCAATATTCAATCATCTATACTCAATCTTCAATCCTCAATCCTCAAACCACAATCCTCAATCCTCATTCTTCAATCCTAAATACCCAATCCGCAATTTCCAATCCTCAATCCACAACCCTCAATCCTCAGTCCTCAATATTCAATCATCAATATTCAATCTTCAATCCTCAATCCTCAATCCTCAATCCTCAATCCTCAATCCTCAATCCTCAATCCTCAATCCTCAATCCTCAATCCTCAATCCTCAATCCTCAATATTCAATCCTCAATACTCAATCTTCGATCATCAATCCTCAATCCTCAATTCTCAGTCGTCAATCCTCAGTCATCAATCCTCAATCTTCAATACTCAATCGTCAATCCTTAGTCCTCAATCCTCAATATTCAATCATCAATACTCAATCTTCAATGCTCAATCCTCAAACCTCAATCCCCAATCCTCATTCTTCAATCCTAAATACCCAATCCTCAATCTTCAATCCTCATTCCCCAATACTCAATTCTCAATCCTCATTCCTTAATCCTCAGACCTCAAACATCAATATTCAACCCTCAGTCCTCGTCCTCAATCCACAACACTCAATCCTCAGTCCTCAATATTCAATCATCAATATTCAATATTCAATCTTCAATCCTCAATCCTCAATCCTCAATCCTCAATCCTCAACCTTCAACCCTGAATCCTCAATCCTCAATTCTCAATCCTCAATCCTCAATCCTCAATCCTCAATATTCAATCCTCAATACTCAATCTTCAATCATCAATCCTCAATCCTCAATTCTCAGTCGTCTATACTCAGTCATCAATCCTCAATCTTCAATACTCAATCGTCAATCCTTAGTCCTCAATCCTCAATATTCAATCATCAATACTCAATCTTCAATGCTCAATCCTCAAACCTCAATCCCCAATCCACATTCTTCAATCCTAAATACCCAATCCTCAATCTTCAATCCTCAATCCCCAATACTCAATTCTCAATCCTCATTCCTTAATCCTCAGACCTCAAACATCAATATTCAACCCTCAGTCCTCGTCCTCAATCCACAACCCTCAACCCTCAGTCCTCAATATTCAATCATCAATATTCAATCTTGAATCCTCAATCCTCAATCCTCACTCCCCAATCCTCAATCCTCAATCTTCAACCCTGAATCCTCAATCCTCAATTCTCAATCCTCAATCCTCAATCCTCAATCCTCAATCCTCAATCCTCAATCCTCAATCCTCAATCCACAATCCTCAACCTTCAATACCCAATAATCAATCTCCAATCGTAGATCCTCAATCCTCAATCCTCAATCCTCAATCTTCAACCCTGAATCCTCAATCCTCAATACTCAATCCTCAATCCTCAATCCTCAATCCTCAATCCTCAATCTTCAATCCTCAACACTCAATCTTCAATCCTCAATCCTCAATCCTCAATCCTCAATCCTCAATCTTCAATCCTCAACACTAATCTTCAATCCTCAATCCTCCATCCTCAATCCTCAATCCTCATTCTTCAATCCTCAATACCCAATCCTCAATTTCAATCCTCAATCCTCAATCGTCATTTCTCAATCCTCAATCCTCAACCCTCAGCCCTCATCCTCCATCCTCAATCCTCAATCCTCAATCCTCAATCTTCAATCCTCAATTCTCAATCTTCAATCCTCGATCCTCAATCTTCAATCCTCAATCCTCAATCCTCAGTCATCAATACTCAATCTTCAATGCTCAATCCTCAATCCTCAATCCTCAATCCTCATTCCCCAACCCTCAATCCTCATTCCTCAAACCTCAATCCTCAACCCTCAGTCCTCATACTCAATTCTCAATTCTCAATCCTCAATCCTCAATCCTCAATCCTCAATCCTCAGTACTCAATCCTCAATGCTCAACCTTCAATCCTCAATACTCAATCTTCAATCCTCAATCCTCAATCCTCAATCCTCAGACCTCAAACCTCAATCTTAAACCCTGAATCCTCAATCCTCAATACTCAATCCTCAATCTTCAATCATCAATCCTCAATCCTCAGTCATCAATAATCAATCTTCAATGCTCAATCCTCAATCCTCAATCCTCTATCCTCATTCCTCAAACCTCAATCCTCAACCCTCAGTCCTCATACTCAATCCTCAATTCTCAATCCGCAATCCTCAATCCTCAATCCTCAATCTTCAGTCCTCAATCCTCAATCCTCAATCCTCAATCCTCAATCCTCAATGTTCAGTCCGCAATGCCCAATCCTCAATCTTCAATCCTCAGTCCTCAATCCTCAATCCTCAATTCTCAATACTCAGTCCTCAATTCTCAGTCCTCAAACATCTATCCTGAATCCACAATCCTGAATCCTCAATCTTCAGACCTCAGTCCTCAACAATCAGTCGTCAATTCTCAGTCCTCAATAGAATATCATCAATTCACACATTTCAATACTCAATACTCAATCTGCAATCTTCAAATCTCTATCCACAAACATCAGTTCTCATCACTCAACCCTCAACACTCAGTCCCCAATACTCAATCTTCAATCCTCAATCCTCAATCCGCAAGCCTCAATCCTCAATCCTCAATCCTCAGTCCTCAAACCTCAATCCTCAACACTCAATTCTCAATCCTCCATCTTCAATCCTCAATCCTCAATCCTCAATCCCCAATCCTCAATCCTCAGGCATCAATACTCAATCTTCAATACTCAATCCTCAATCCTCAATCCTCAATCCTCAATCCTCAACCCTCAATCCTCATTCCTCAAACGTCAATCCTCAACCCTCAGTCCTCATCCTCAATCCTCAATACTCAATCATCAATCCTCAATCCTCAATCTTCAATCCTCAATAATCAACCTCCAATCCTAGATCCTCAATCCCCAATCTTCAATCCTTAATCCTCAATCTTCAATCCTTAATTCTCAATCGTCAATCTTCACTCCTCAATACTCAATCTTCAATCCTCAATCCTCAATCCTCAATCCTCAATCCTCACTCTTCAATACTCAATACCCAATCCTCAATCTTCAATCCTCAATCCTCAATCCTCAATTCTCAATCCTCAATCCTCAGTCCTCTGTCCTCAAACCTCAATCCTCTACCCTCAGCCCTCATCCTCCATCCTCAATCCTCAATCATCAATCCTCAATCTTATATCCTCAATATTCAATCTTCAATCCTCAATCCTCAATCCCCAATCCTCAATCCTCAATCCTCAGTGATCAATACTCAATCTTCAATACTCAATCCTCAATCCTCAATCCTCAATCCTCAATCCTCAATCCTCAATCCTCAATCCTCAATCCTCAATCCTCGATCTTCAACCCTGAATCCTCAATCCTCAATACTCAGTCCTCAATCTTCAATCCTCAATACTCAATCTTCAATCCCCAATCCTCAATCCTCAATCCTCAACCCTCAATCTTCAATCCTCAACACTAATCTTCAATCCTCAATCCTCAATCCTCAATCCTCAATCCTCGATCTTCAACCCTGAATCCTCAATCCTCAATACTCAGTCCTCAATCTTCAATCCTCAATACTCAATCTTCAATCCCCAATCCTCAATCCTCAATCCTCAACCCTCAATCTTCAATCCTCAACACTAATCTTCAATCCTCAATCCTCAATCCTCAATCCTCAATCCTCATACTTCAATCCTCAATACCCAATCCTCAATCTTCAATCCTCAATCCTCAATCCTCAATCCTAATTCCTCAATCCTCATTCTTCAATCCTCAATACCCAATCCTCAATTTCAATCCTCAATCCTCAATCTTCAATTATCAATACTCAATCTGCAATCCTCAATACTCAAACCTCAATCCTCAATCCTCATTCTGCAATCCTCAATACCCAATCCTCAATCTTCAATCCTCAATCACCAATCCTCAATCCTCAGCCCTCAATCCTTAATCCTCAGTGCTCAAACATCTATATTCAACCCTCAGACCTCGTCCTCAATCCACAACCCTCAATCCTCAGTCCTCAATATTCAATCATCAATATTCAATCTTCAATCCTCAATCCTCAATCCTCAATCCTCAATTCTCAATCCTCAATCTTCAATCCTCAATCCTCAATCCTCAATACTCAATCCTCAATCTTCTATCCTCAATACCCACTCCTCAATCTTCAATCCTCAATCCTCAATCCTCAATTCTCAATCCTCAATCCTCAGTCCTCAGTCCTCAAACCGCAATCCTCAACCCTCAGCCCCCATCCTCCATCCTCAATCCTCAATCCTCAATCCTCAACCTACAATCCTCAATTCTCAGTCTTCAACCCTCGATCCTGGATCATCAATCCACAATCCTCAATCCTCAGGCATCAATACTCAATCTTCAATACTCAATCCTCAATCCTCAAACCTCAATCCTCAATCCTCATTCTTCAATCCTAAATACCCAATCCTCAATTTCCAATCCTCAATCCTCAATCCTCAATTCTCAATCCTCAATCCTTAATCCTCAGAACTCAAACATCAATATTCAACCCTCAGTCCTCGTCCTCAATCCACAACCCTCAATCCTCAGTCCTCAATATTCAATCATCAATATTCAATCTTCAATCCTCAATCCTCAATCCTCAATCCTCAATCCTCAATCCTCAATCTTCAACCCTGAATCCTCAATCCTCAATACTCAGTCCTCGATCTTCAATCCTCAACACTCTGTCTTCAATCCTTAATCCTCAATCCTCAATCCTCAATCCTCAATCTTCAATCCTCAACACACAATCTTCAATCCTCAATCCTCAATCCTCAATCCTCAATCCTCAATCCTCATTCTTCAATCCTCAATACCCAATCCTCAATCTTCAACCCTCAATCCTCAATCCTCAATCCTAATTCCTCAATCCTCTTTCTTCAATCCTCAATACCCAATCCTCAATTTCAATCCTCAATCCTCAATCCTCATTTCTCAATCCTCAATCCTCAACCCTCAGCCCTCATCCTCCATCCTCAGTACTCAATCCTCTATCCTCAATCTTCAATCCTCAATACCCAATCTTCAATCCTCATTCCTCAATCCTCAATCCTCAATCCTCAATCTTCAATCCTCAATACTCAATCTGCAATCCTCAATCCTCAAACC
Organism: Calliopsis andreniformis; assembly: GCF_051401765.1. Taxonomy (NCBI): domain Eukaryota; kingdom Metazoa; phylum Arthropoda; class Insecta; order Hymenoptera; family Andrenidae; genus Calliopsis; species Calliopsis andreniformis. Next base: position 141,043 of record NW_027480652.1, read on the forward strand.
TCAATCCTCAATCCTCATTCCTCAATCCTCAATACCCAATCCTCAATCCTCAATCCTCAATCCTCAATCCTCAATCCTCAATATTCAATCATCAATACTCAATCTTCAATCCTCAATCTTCAATCCTCAATACTCAATCTTCAATCCTCATTCCTCAATCCTCAATCCTCAATCCTCAATTCCCAGACATCAATACTCAATCTACAATATTCAATCCTCAATCCTTAATCCTCAATCCAGAATCCTCAACCTTCAATACTCAATACTCAATCTTCAATCCTCAATCCTCAATCCTCAATCCTCAATCCTCGATATTCAATCCTCAATACTCAATCTTCAATCATCATCCTCAATCCTCAAGTCTCAGTCGCCAATCCTCAGTCATCAATCCTCAATCCTCAATCCTCGTTCCTCAAACCTCAATCCTCAACCCTCAGACTTCATCCTCAATCCTCAAACCTCAATTCTCAATCCTCAATATTCAATCATCAATACCCAATCTTCAATCCTCAATCCTCAAACCTCAATCCTCAATCCTCATTCTTCAATCCTAAATACCCAATCCTTAATCTTCAATCCTCAATCCTCAATCCTCATTTCTCAATCCTCAATCCTCAGTCCTCAGTCGTCGAACCTCAATCCCCGACCCTTAGCACTCATCCTCAATCCTCAGTCCTCAATCCTCAATCCTCAAACCTAAATCCTCTACCGTCAGTCCTCGTCCTCAATCCTCAAACCTCAATCCTCAATCCTCAATATTCAATCATCAATACTCAATCATCAATCCTCAATCCTCAATCCTCAATCCTCAATCCTCAATCCTCATACTTCAATCCTCAATACCCAATCCTCAATCTTCAATCCTCAATCCTCAATCCTCAATCCTAATTCCTCAATCCTCATTCTTCAATCCTCAATACCCAATCCTCAATTTCAATCCTCAATCCTCAATCTTCAATTATCAATACTCAATCTGCAATCCTCAATACTCAAACCTCAATCCTCAATCCTCATTCTGCAATCCTCAATACCCAATCCTCAATCTTCAATCCTCAATCACCAATCCTCAATCCTCAACCCTCAATCCTTAATACTCAGTGCTCAAACATCTATATTCAACCCTCAGACCTCGTCCTCAATCCACAACCCTCAATCCTCAGTCCTCAATATTCAATCATAAATATTCAATCTTCAATCCTCAATCCTCAATCCTCAATCCTCAATTCTCAAACCTCAATCTTCAATCCTCAATCCTCAATCCTCAATACTCAATCCTCAATCTTCAATCCTCAATACCCACTCCTCAATCTTCAATCCTCAATCCTCAATCCTGAATCCTAATTCCTCAATCCTCATTCTTCAATCCTCAATACCCAATCCTCAATTTCAATCCTCAATCCTCAATCCTCAATTCTCAATCCTCAATCCTCAGTCCTCAGTCCTCAAACCGCAATCCTCAACCCTCAGCCCCCATCCTCCATCCTCAATCCTCAATCCTCAATCCTCAACCTTCAATCCTCAATTCTCAGTCTTCAATCCTCGATCCTGAATCATCAATCCACAATCCTCAATCCTCAGGCATCAATACTCAATCTTCAATACCCAATCCTCAATCCTCAATCCTCAGTCCACAATCCCCAATCCTCAATCCTCAAACCTCAATGCTCAACCGTCAGTCCTCGTCCTCAATCCTCAATATTCAATCATCAATACTCAATCTTCAATCCTCAATCCTCAAACCTCAATCCTCAATCCTCATTCTTCAATCCTAAATACCCAATCCTCAATTTCCAATCCTCAATCCTCAATCCTCAATTCTCAATCCTCAATCCTTAATCCTCAGAACTCAAACATCAATATTCAACCCTCAGTCCTCGTCCTCAATCCACAACCCTCAATCCTCAGTCCTCAATATTCAATCATCAATATTCAATCTTCAATCCTCAATCCTCAATCCTCAATCCTCAATCCTCAATCCTCCATCCTCAGTACTCAATCCTCTATCCTCAATCTTCAATCCTCAATACCCAATCTTCAATCCTCATTCCTCAATCCTCAATCCTCAATCCTCAATATTCAATCATCAATACTCAATCTTCAATCCTCAATCTTCAATCCTCAATACTCAATCTGCAATCCTCAATCCTCAAACCTCAATCCTCAATCCTCATTCCTCAATCCTCAATACCCAATCCTCAATCCTCAATCCTCAATCCTCAATCCTCAATCCTCAATATTCAATCATCAATACTCAATCTTCAATCCTCAATCTTCAATCCTCAATACTCAATCTTCAATCCTCAATCCTCAATCCTCAATCCTCAATCCTCAATCCTCAATTCCCAGACATCAATACTCAATCTACAATATTCAATCCTCAATCCTTAATCCTCAATCCAGAATCCTCAACCATCAATACTCAATACTCAATCTTCAATCCTCAATCCTCAATCCTCAATCCTCAATCCTCAATCCTCGATATTCAATCCTCAATACTCAATCTTCAATCATCATCCTCAATCCTCAATTCTCAGTCGCCAATCCTCAGTCATCAATCCCCAATCTTCAATACTCAATCGTCAATCCTTAGTCCTCAATCCTCAATCCTCAATCTTCGTTCCTCAAACCTCAATCCTCAACCCTCAGTCTTCATCCTCAATCCTCAGACCTCAATCCTCAATCCTCAATATTCAATCATCAATACTCAATCTTCACTCCTCAATCCTCAAACCTCAATCCTCAATCCTCATTCTTCAATCCTAAATACCCAATCCTTAATCTTCAATCCTCAATCCTCAATCCTCATTTCTCAATCCTCAATTCTTAATCCTCAGACCTCAAACATCAATATTCAATCCTCAGTCCTCGTCCTCAATCCACAACCCTCAATCCTCAGTCCTCAATATTCAATCATCATAATTCAATCTTCAATACTCAATCCTCAATCCTCAATCCTCAATCCTCAATCCTCAATCTTCAACCCTGAATCCTCAATCCTCAATACTCAATCCTCAATCTTCAATCCTCAATACTCAATCTTCAATCCTCAATCCTCAATCCTCAATCCTCAATCCTCAATCCTCAATCCTCAATCCACAATCCTCAACCTTCAATACTCAATGATCAATCTCCAATCCTAGATCCTCAATCCTCAATCCTCAATCCTCAATCCTCAATCCTCAATCCTCATTCTTCAATCCTCAATACCTAATCCTCAATCTTCAATCCTCAAACATCGATCCTCAATTCTCAATCCTCAATCCTCAGTCCTCAGTCGTCAAACCTCAATCCCCGACCCTTAGCACTCATCCTCAATCCTCAGTCTTCAATCCTCAATTCTCAAACCTAAATCCTCTACCGTCAGTCCTCGTCCTCAATCCTCAAACCTCAATCCTCAATCCTCAATATTCAATCACCAATACTCAATCTTCAATCCTCAATCCTCAATCCTCAATCCTCAATCCTCAATCCTCAATCCTCAATATTCAATCATCAATACTCAATCTTCACTCCTCAATCTTCAATCCTCAATACTCAATCTTCAATCCTCAATCCTCAATCCTCAATCCTCAATCCTCAACCCTCAGGCATCAATACTCAATCTACAGTATTCAATCCTCAATCCTTAATCCTCAATCCACAATCCACAACCTTCAATACTCAATACTCAATTTTCAATCCTCAATCCTGAATCCTCAATCCTCAATCCTCAATCCTCAATCCTCAGTCCTCAATCCTCAATCCTCAATCCTCATTCTTCAATCCTCAATACCCAGTCCTCAATCTTCAATCCTCAATCCTCAATCCTCAATTCTCAATCGTCAATCCTCACTTCCCAGACCTCAAACGTCAATACTCAACCCTCAGTCCTCGTCCTCAATCCACAACCCTCAATCCTCAATCCTCAATCTTCAATCATCAATATTCAATCTTCAGTCCTCAATCCTCAACCCTCAATCCTCAATCCTCAATCCTCAATGTTCAATCCGCAATCCCCAGTCATGAATCTTCAATCCTCAATGCTCAATCCTTAAACCTCAATCCTCAACACTCAATTCTCAATACTCAATCTTCAATCCTCAATCCTCAATCCTCAATCCCCAATCCTCAATCCTCAGGCATCAATACTCAATCTTCAGTACTCAATCCTCAATCCTCAATCCTCAATCCTCAATCCTCAACCCTCAATCCTCATTCCTCAAACCTCAATCCTCAACCCTCAGTCCTCATCCTCAATTCTCAACTCTCAATTCTCAATCCTCAATCCTCAATCCTCAATCTTCAATCCTCAACAATCAACCACCAATCCTAGATCCTCAATCCCCAATCCTCAATCCTTAATCCTCAATCTTCAATCCTTAATTCTCAATCGTCAATCTTCAATCCTCAATACTCAATCTTCAATCCTCAATCCTCAATCCTCAATCCTCAATCCTTAATCCTCAATCGTCAATCTTCAATCCTCAATACTCAATCTTCAATCCTCAATCCTCAATCCTCAATCCTCGATCCTCAATCCTCATTCTCCAATACTCAATACCCAATCCTCAATCTTCAATCCTCAATCCTCAATCCTCAATTCTCAATCCTCAGTCCTCAATCTTCAATCCTCAATCCTCAAACCTCAATCCTCAACCGTCAGTCCTCGTCCTCAATCCTCAGGCATCAATACTCAATCTTCAATACCCAATCCTCAATCCTCAATCCTAAATCCTCAATCCTCAACCCTCAATCCTCATTCCTCAAACCTCAATCCTCAACCCTCAGTTCTCATACTCAATTCTCAATTCTCAATCCTCAATCCTCAATCCTCAATCTTCAATCCTCCATAATCAATATCCAATTCCAGATCCTCCATCCCCAATCTTCAATCCTTAATCATCAATCTTCAATCCCCAATCACCATTACTCAATCTTCAATCCTCAATGCTCAATCCTCAATCGTCAATCCTCAGTCCTCAGTCCTCAATCTTCAATCCTCAAATCTCAATCCTCAACCGTCAGTCCTCATACTCCATCCTCAATCCTCAATCCTCAGTCCTCAATCTTCAATCCCCAATACTCAATCTTCAATCCTGAATCCTCAATCCTCAATCCTCAATCCTCAATCCTCAGGCATCGATACTCAATCTTCAATACTCAATCCTCAATCCTCAATCCTCAATCCTCAATACTCAACCATCAATCCTCAGTTCTCAAACCTCAATCCTCAACCCTCAGTCCTCATCCTCAATTCTCAATTCTCAATCCTCAATCCACAATCCTCAATCTTCAATCCTCAATCGCCAATACTCAATTCTCAATCCTCATTCCTTAATCCTCAGACCTCAAACATCAATATTCAACCCTCAGTCCTCGTCCTCAATCCACAACCCTCAACCCTCAGTCCTCAATATTCAATCATCAATATTCAATCTTGAATCCTCAATCCTCAATCCTCACTCCCCAATCCTCAATCCTCAATCTTCAACCCTGAATCCTCAATCCTCAATACTCAATCCTCAATCTTCAATCCTCAATACTCAATCTTCAATCCTCAACACTAATCTTCAATCCTCAATCCTCCATCCTCAATCCTCAATCCTCAGTCCTCAGTCGTCGAACCTCAATCCCCGACCCTTAGCACTCATCCTCAATCCTCAGTCCTCAATCCTCAATCCTCAAACCTAAATCCTCTACCGTCAGTCCTCGTCCTCAATCCTCAACCCTCAATCCTCAATCCTTAATATTCAATCATCAATACTCAATCATCAATCCTCAATCCTCAATCCTCAATCCTCAATCCTCAATCCTCAATACTCGATCTTCAACCCTGAATCCTCAATCCTCAATACTCAGTCCTCAATCTTCAATCCTCAATACACAATCTTCAATCCCCATCCTCAATCCTCAATCCTCAATCCTCAATCTTCAATCCTCAACACTAATCTTCAATCCTCAATCCTCAATCCTCAATCCTCAATCCTCATACTTCAATCCTCAATACCCAATCCTCAATCTTCAATCCTCAAACATCAATCCTCAATTCTCAATCCTCAATCCTCAGGCCTCAGTCGTCGAACCTCAATCCCCGACCCTTAGCACTCATCCTCAATCCACAGTCCTCAATCCTCAATCCTCAAACCTAAATCCTCTACCGTCAGTCCTCGTCCTCAATCCTCAAACCTCAATCCTCAATCCTCAATATTCAATCATCAATACTCAATCATCAATCCTCAATCCTCAATATTCAATCCTCAATAATCAACCTCCAATCCTAGATCCTCAATCCCCAATCCTCAATCCTTAATCCTCAATCTTCAATCCTTAATTCTCAATCGTCAATCTTCAATCCTCAATACTCAATTTTCAATCCTCAATCCTCAATCCTCAATCCTCAATCCTCAATCCTCATTCTTCAATCGTCAATACCCAATCCTCAATTTCAATCCTCAATCCTCAATCTTCAATTATCAATACTCAATCCTCAATCCTCCGTCCTCAATCCCCAATCCTCAATCCTCAAACCTCAATCATCAACCGTCAGTCCTCGTCCTCAATCCTCAAACCTCAATCCTCAATCCTCAATATTCAATCATCAATACTCAATCTTCAATCCTCAATTCTCAATTCTCAATCCTCAATCCTCAATACTCAATCCTCAATCTTCGATCCTCAATACCCACTCCTCGATCTTCAATCCTCAATCCTCAATCCTCAATCCTAATTCCTCAATCCTCATTCTTCAATCATCAATACCCAATCCTCAATTTCAATCCTCAATCCTCAATCCTCAATTCTCAATCCTCTATCCTCAATCCTCATTCCTCAAACCTCAATCCTCAACCCTCAGTCCTCATCCTCAATTCTCAATTCTCAGTCCTCAATCCTCAATCCTCAATCTTCAATCCTCAATAATCAATATCCGATCCTAGATCCTCAATCCCCAATCTTCAATCGTTAAAGCTCAATCTTCAATCCTCAATCCCCAGTCATCAATCTTCAATCCTCAATGCTCAATCCTCAATCCTCAATCCTCAGTCCTCAATCCCCAATCCTCAATCCTCAAACCTCAATCATCAACCGTCAGTCCTCGTCCTCTATCCTCAAACCTCAATACTCAGTCCTCAATATTCAATCATCAATATTCAACCTTCAATCCTCAATCCTCAATCCTCAATCCTCAATCCTCAATCCTCATTCTTCAATCGTCAATACCCAATCTTCAATTTCAATCCTCAATCCTCAATCTTCAATTATCAATACTCAATCCTCAATCCTCAGTCCTCAATCCCCAATCCTCAATCCTCAAACCTCAATCATCAACCGTCAGTCCTCGTCCTCAATCCTCAAACCTCAATCCTCAATCCTCAATATTCAATCATCAATACTCAATCTTCAATCTTCAATCCTCAATCCTCAATCCTCAATTCTCAACCCTCAATCCTTAATTCTCAGACCTCAAACATCAATATTCAACCCTCAGTCCTCGTCCTCAATCTGCAACCCTCAATCCTCAGTCCTCAATATTCAATCATCAATATTCAACCTTCAATCCTCAATCCTCAATCCTCAATCCTCAATTCTCAATCCTCATTCTTCAATCGTCAATACCCAATCCTCAATTTCAGTCCTCAATCCTCAATCTTCAATTATCAGTACTCAATCTGCAATCCTCTATACTCAAACCTCAATCCTCAATACTCATTCTTCAATCGTCAATACCCAATCCTCAATCTTCAATCCTCAATCCTCAATCCTCAATTCTCAACCCTCAATCCTTAATCCTCAGACCTCAAACATCAATATTCAACCCTCAGTCCTCGTCCTCAATCCACAACCCTGAACCCTCAGTCCTCAATATTCAATCATCAATATTCAATCTTCAATCCTCAATCCTCAATCCTCAATCCTCAATTCTCAATCCTCAATCTTCAATCCTCAATCCTCAATCCTCAATACTCAATCCTCAATCCTCAATCCTCAATACTCAATCTTCAATACCCAATCCTCAATCCTCAATCCTAAATCCTCAATCCTCAACCCTCAATCCTCATACCTCAAACCTCAATCCTCAACCGTCAGTCCTCATACTCCATCCTCAATCCTCAATCCTCAGTCCTCAATCTTCAATCCCCAATACTCAATCTTCAATCCTCAATCCTCAATCCTCAATCCTCAATCCTCAATACTCAATCTTCAATACCCAATCCTCAATCCTCAATCCTAAATCCTCAATCCTCAACCCTCAATCCTCATACCTCAAACCTCAATCCTCAACCCTCAGTTCTCATACTCAATTCTCAATTCTCAATCCTCAATCCTCAATCCTCAATCTTCAATCTTCAATAATCAATATCAAATTCTAGATCCTCCATCCCCAATCTTCAATCCTTAATCCTCAATCTTCAATCCTCAATCCTCAATCCTCAATCCTCAATCCTCAATCCTCAATTCCCAGACATCAATACTCAATCTACAATATTCAATCCTCAATCCTTAATCCTCAATCCAGAATCCTCAACCATCAATACTCAATACTCAATCTTCAATCCTCAATCCTCAATCCTCAATCCTCAATCCTCAATCCTCGATATTCAATCCTCAATACTCAATCTTCAATCATCATCCTCAATCCTCAATTCTCAGTCGCCAATCCTCAGTCATCAATCCCCAATCTTCAATACTCAATCGTCAATCCTTAGTCCTCAATCCTCAATCCTCAATCTTCGTTCCTCAAACCTCAATCCTCAACCCTCAGTCTTCATCCTCAATCCTCAGACCTAAATCCTCAATCCACAATATTCAATCATCAATACTCAATCTTCACTCCTCAATCCTCAAACCTCAATCCTCAATCCTCATTCTTCAATCCTAAATACCCAATCCTTAATCTTCAATCCTCAATCCTCAATCCTCATTTCTCAATCCTCAATTCTTAATCCTCAGACCTCAAACATCAATATTTAATCCTCAGTCCTCGTCCTCAATCCACAACCCTCAATCCTCAGTCCTCAATATTCAATCATCATAATTCAATCTTCAATACTCAATCCTCAATCCTCAATCCTCAATCCTCAATCCTCAATCTTCAACCCTGAATCCTCAATCCTCAATACTCAATCCTCAATCTTCAATCCTCAATACTCAATCTTCAATCCTCAATCCTCAATCCTCAATCCTCAATCCTCAATCCTCAATCCTCAATCCACAATCCTCAACCTTCAATACTCAATGATCAATCTCCAATCCTAGATCCTCAATCCTCAATCCTGAATCCTCAATCCTCAATCCTCAATCCTCAATCCTCAGTCCTCAATCCTCAATCCTCAATCCTCATTCTTCAATCCTCAATACCCAGTCCTCAATCTTCAATCCTCAATCCTCAATCCTCAATTCTCAATCGTCAATCCTCACTTCCCAGACCTCAAACGTCAATACTCAACCCTCAGTCCTCGTCCTCAATCCACAACCCTCAATCCTCAATCCTCAATCTTCAATCATCAATATTCAATCTTCAGTCCTCAATCCTCAACCCTCAATCCTCAATCCTCAATCCTCAATGTTCAATCCGCAATCCCCAGTCATCAATCTTCAATCCTCAATGCTCAATCCTTAAACCTCAATCCTCAACACTCAATTCTCAATACTCAATCTTCAATCCTCAATCCTCAATCCTCAATCCCCAATCCTCAATCCTCAGGCATCAATACTCAATCTTCAGTACTCAATCCTCAATCCTCAATCCTCAATCCTCAATCCTCAACCCTCAATCCTCATTCCTCAAACCTCAATCCTCAATCCTCAACCCTCAGTCCTCATCCTCAATTCTCAACTCTCAATTCTCAATCCTCAATCCTCAATCCTCAATCTTCAATCCTCAACAATCAACCACCAATCCTAGATCCTCAATCCCCAATCCTCAATCCTTAATCCTCAATCTTCAATCCTTAATTCTCAATCGTCAATCTTCAATCCTCAATACTCAATCTTCAATCCTCAATCCTCAATCCTCAATCCTCAATCCTTAATCCTCAATCGTCAATCTTCAATCCTCAATACTCAATCTTCAATCCTCAATCCTCAATCCTCAATCCTCAATCCTCAATCCTCATTCTCCAATACTCAATACCCAATCCTCAATCTTCAATCCTCAATCCTCAATCCTCAATTCTCAATCCTCAGTCCTCAATCTTCAATCCTCAATCCTCAAACCTCAATCCTCAACCGTCAGTCCTCGTCCTCAATCCTCAGGCATCAATACTCAATCTTCAATACCCAATCCTCAATCCTCAATCCTAAATCCTCAATCCTCAACCCTCAATCCTCATTCCTCAAACCTCAATCCTCAACCCTCAGTTCTCATACTCAATTCTCAATTCTCAATCCTCAATCCTCAATCTTCAATCCCCAATACTCAATCTTCAATCCTGAATCCTCAATCCTCAATCCTCAATATTCAATCCTCAATAATCAACCTCCAATCCTAGATCCTCAATCCCCAATCCTCAATCCTTAATCCTCAATCTTCAATCCTTAATTCTCAATCGTCAATCTTCAATCCTCAATACTCAATTTTCAATCCTCAATCCTCAATCCTCAATCCTCAATCCTCAATCCTCATTCTTCAATCGTCAATACCCAATCCTCAATTTCAATCCTCAATCCTCAATCTTCAATTATCAATACTCAATCCTCAATCCTCCGTCCTCAATCCCCAATCCTCAATCCTCAAACCTCAATCATCAACCGTCAGTCCTCGTCCTCAATCCTCAAACCTCAATCCTCAATCCTCAATATTCAATCATCAATACTCAATCTTCAATCCTCAATTCTCAATCCTCAATCCTCAATCCTCAATACTCAATCCTCAATCTTCGATCCTCAATACCCACTCCTCGATCTTCAATCCTCAATCCTCAATCCTCAATCCTAATTCCTCAATCCTCATTCTTCAATCATCAATACCCAATCCTCAATTTCAATCCTCAATCCTCAATCCTCAATTCTCAATCCTCTATCCTCAATCCTCATTCCTCAAACCTCAATCCTCAACCCTCAGTCCTCATCCTCAATTCTCAATTCTCAGTCCTCAATCCTCAATCCTCAATCTTCAATCCTCAATAATCAATATCCGATCCTAGATCCTCAATCCCCAATCTTCAATCGTTAAAGCTCAATCTTCAATCCTCAATCCCCAGTCATCAATCTTCAATCCTCAATGCTCAATCCTCAATCCTCAATCCTCAGTCCTCAATCCCCAATCCTCAATCGTCAAACCTCAATCATCAACCGTCAGTCCTCGTCCTCTATCCTCAAACCTCAATCCTCAATCCTCAATATTCAATCATCAATACTCAATCTTCAATCTTCAATCCTCAATCCTCAATCCTCAATTCTCAACCCTCAATCCTTAATCCTCAGACCTCAAACATCAATATTCAACACTCAGTCCTCGTCCTCAATCCACAACCCTCAATACTCAGTCCTCAATATTCAATCATCAATATTCAACCTTCAATCCTCAATCCTCAATCCTCAATCCTCAATCCTCAATCCTCATTCTTCAATCGTCAATACCCAATCCTCAATTTCAATCCTCAATCCTCAATCTTCAATTATCAATACTCAATCCTCAATCCTCAGTCCTCAATCCCCAATCCTCAATCCTCAAACCTCAATCATCAACCGTCAGTCCTCGTCCTCAATCCTCAAACCTCAATCCTCAATCCTCAATATTCAATCATCAATACTCAATCTTCAATCTTCAATCCTCAATCCTCAATCCTCAATTCTCAACCCTCAATCCTTAATTCTCAGACCTCAAACATCAATATTCAACCCTCAGTCCTCGTCCTCAATCTGCAACCCTCAATCCTCAGTCCTCAATATTCAATCATCAATATTCAACCTTCAATCCTCAATCCTCAATCCTCAATCCTCAATTCTCAATCCTCATTCTTCAATCGTCAATACCCAATCCTCAATTTCAATCCTCAATCCTCAATCTTCAATTATCAGTACTCAATCGTCAATCCTCTATACTCAAACCTCAATCCTCAATACTCATTCTTCAATCGTCAATACCCAATCCTCAATCTTCAATCCTCAATCCTCAATCCTCAATTCTCAACCCTCAATCCTTAATCCTCAGACCTGAAACATCAATATTCAACCCTCAGTCCTCGTCCTCAATCCACAACCCTCAACCCTCAGTCCTCAATATTCAATCATCATTATTCAATCTTCAATCCTCAATCCTCAATCCTCAATCCTCAATTCTCAATCCTCAATCTTCAATCCTCAATCCTCAATCCTCAATACTCAATCCTCAATCTTCAATCCTCAATACCCACTCCTCAATCTTCAATCCTCAATCCTCAATCCTCAATCCTAATTCCTCAATCCTCATTCCTCAACCCTCAATACCCAATCCTCAATCCTCAACCGTCAGTCCTCATACTCCATCCTCAATCCTCAATCCTCAGTCCTCAATCTTCAATCCCCAATACTCAATCTTCAATCCTCAATCCTCAATCCTCAATCCTCAATCCTCAATACTCAATCTTCAATACCCAATCCTCAATCCTCAATCCTAAATCCTCAATCCTCAACCCTCAATCCTCATACCTCAAACCTCAATCCTCAACCCTCAGTTCTCATACTCAATTCTCAATTCTCAATCCTCAATCCTCAATCCTCAATCTTCAATCTTCAATAATCAATATCAAATTCTAGATCCTCCATCCCCAATCTTCAATCCTTAATCCTCAATCTTCAATCCCCAATCCCCTGTACTCAATCTTCAATCCTCAATGCTCAATCCTCAATCCTCAATCCTCAGTCCTCAGTCCTCAATCTTCAATCCTCAAACCTCAATCCTCAACCGTCAGTCCTGATACGCCATCCTCAATCCTCAATCCTCAGTCCTCAATCTTCAATCCCCAATACTCAATCTTCAATCCTCAATACTCAATCCTCAATCCTCAATCCTCAATCCTCAGGCATCAATACTCAATCTTCAATACTCAATCCTCAATCCTCAATCCTCAATCCTCAATCCTCAACCATCAATCCTCATTCCTCAAACCTCAATCCTCAACCCTCAGTCCTCATCCTCAATTCTCAATTCTCAATCCTCAATCCTCAATCCTCAATCTTCAATCCTCAATAATCAATATCCGATCCTAGATCCTCAATACCCAATCTTCAATCGTTAATCCTCAATCTTCAATCCTCAATCCTCAATCGTCAATCCTCAATCCTCAATCCTCAATCCTCAATCCTCAATACTCAGTCCTCGATCTTCAATCCTCAATTCTCAATCTTCAATCCTCAATCCTCAATCCTCAATCCTCAATCCTCATTCTTCAATCGTCAATACCCAATCCTCAATTTCAATCCTCAATCCTCAATTTTCAATTATCAATACTCAATCCTCAATCCTCCGTCCTCAATCCCCAATCCTCAATCCTCAAACCTCAATCATCAACCGTCAGTCCTCGTCCTCAATCCTCAAACCTCAATCCTCAATCCTCAATATTCAATCATCAATACTCAATCTTCAATCCTCAATTCTCAATCCTCAATCTTCAATCCTCAATCCTCAATCCTCAATACTCAATCCTCAACCTTCAATCCTCAATACTCAATCTTCAATCCTCAATCCTCAATCGTCAATCCTCAATCCTCAATCCTCAATCCTCAGGCATCAATACTCAATCTACAATATTCAATCCTCAATCCTCAATTCTCAATCCTCAATCCTCAATACTCAATCCTCAATCTTCGATCCTCAATACCCACTCCTCAATCTTCAATCCTCAATCCTCAATCCTCAATCCTAATTCCTCAATCCTCATTCTTCAATCATCAATACCCAATCCTCAATTTCAATCCTCAATCCTCAATCCTCAATTCTCAATCCTCAATCCTCAATCCTCATTCCTCAAACCTCAATCCTCAACCCTCAGTCCTCATCCTCAATTCTCAATTCTCAATCCTCAATCCTCAATCCTCAATCTTCAATCCTCAATAATCAATATCCGATCCTAGATCCTCAATCCCCAATCTTCAATCGTTAAAGCTCAATCTTCAATCCTCAATCCCCAGTCATCAGTCTTCAATCCTCAATGCTCAATCCTCAATCCTCAAACCTCAATCATCAACCGTCAGTCCTCGTCCTCAATCCTCAAACCTCAATCCTCAATCCTCAATATTCAATCATCAATACTCAATCTTCAATCTTCAATCCTCAATCCTCAATCCTCAATTCTCAACCCTCAATCCTTAATTCTCAGACCTCAAACATCAATATTCAACCCTCAGTCCTCGTCCTCAATCTGCAACCCTCAATCCTCAGTCCTCAATATTCAATCATCAATATTCAACCTTCAATCCTCAATCCTCAATCCTCAATCCTCAATTCTCAATCCTCATTCTTCAATCGTCAATACCCAATCCTCAATTTCAATCCTCAATCCTCAATCTTCAATTATCAGTACTCAATCTGCAATCCTCTATACTCAAACCTCAATCCTCAATACTCATTCTTCAATCGTCAATACCCAATCCTCAATCTTCAATCCTCAATCCTCAATCCTCAATTCTCAACCCTCAATCCTTAATCCTCAGACCTCAAACATCAATATTCAACCCTCAGTCCTCGTCCTCAATCCACAACCCTGAACCCTCAGTCCTCAATATTCAATCATCAATATTCAATCTTCAATCCTCAATCCTCAATCCTCAATCCTCAATTCTCAATCCTCAATCTTCAATCCTCAATCCTCAATCCTCAATACTCAATCCTCAATCTTCAATCCTCAATACCCACTCCTCAATCTTCAATCCTCAATCCTCAATCCTCAATCCTAATTCCTCAATCCTCATTCCTCAACCCTCAATACCCAATCCTCAATCCTCAACCGTCAGTCCTCATACTCCATCCTCAATCCTCAATCCTCAGTCCTCAATCTTCAATCCCCAATACTCAATCTTCAATCCTCAATCCTCAATCCTCAATCCTCAATCCTCAATACTCAATCTTCAATACCCAATCCTCAATCCTCAATCCTAAATCCTCAATCCTCAACCCTCAATCCTCATACCTCAAACCTCAATCCTCAACCCTCAGTTCTCATACTCAATTCTCAATTCTCAATCCTCAATCCTCAATCCTCAATCTTCAATCTTCAATAATCAATATCAAATTCTAGATCCTCCATCCCCAATCTTCAATCCTTAATCCTCAATCTTCAATCCTCAATCCTCAATCCTCAATCCTCAATCCTCAATCCTCAATTCCCAGACATCAATACTCAATCTACAATATTCAATCCTCAATCCTTAATCCTCAATCCAGAATCCTCAACCATCAATACTCAATACTCAATCTTCAATCCTCAATCCTCAATCCTCAATCCTCAATCCTCAATCCTCGATATTCAATCCTCAATACTCAATCTTCAATCATCATCCTCAATCCTCAATTCTCAGTCGCCAATCCTCAGTCATCAATCCCCAATCTTCAATACTCAATCGTCAATCCTTAGTCCTCAATCCTCAATCCTCAATCTTCGTTCCTCAAACCTCAATCCTCAACCCTCAGTCTTCATCCTCAATCCTCAGACCTAAATCCTCAATCCTCAATATTCAATCATCAATACTCAATCTTCACTCCTCAATCCTCAAACCTCAATCCTCAATCCTCATTCTTCAATCCTAAATACCCAATCCTTAATCTTCAATCCTCAATCCTCAATCCTCATTTCTCAATCCTCAATTCTTAATCCTCAGACCTCAAACATCAATATTTAATCCTCAGTCCTCGTCCTCAATCCACAACCCTCAATCCTCAGTCCTCAATATTCAATCATCATAATTCAATCTTCAATACTCAATCCTCAATCCTCAATCCTCAATCCTCAATCCTCAATCTTCAACCCTGAATCCTCAATCCTCAATACTCAATCCTCAATCTTCAATCCTCAATACTCAATCTTCAATCCTCAATCCTCAATCCTCAATCCTCAATCCTCAATCCTCAATCCTCAATCCACAATCCTCAACCTTCAATACTCAATGATCAATCTCCAATCCTAGATCCTCAATCCTGAATCCTGAATCCTCAATCCTCAATCCTCAATCCTCAATCCTCAGTCCTCAATCCTCAATCCTCAATCCTCATTCTTCAATCCTCAATACCCAGTCCTCAATCTTCAATCCTCAATCCTCAATCCTCAATTCTCAATCGTCAATCCTCACTTCCCAGACCTCAAACGTCAATACTCAACCCTCAGTCCTCGTCCTCAATCCACAACCCTCAATCCTCAATCCTCAATCTTCAATCATCAATATTCAATCTTCAGTCCTCAATCCTCAACCCTCAATCCTCAATCCTCAATCCTCAATGTTCAATCCGCAATCCCCAGTCATCAATCTTCAATCCTCAATGCTCAATCCTTAAACCTCAATCCTCAACACTCAATTCTCAATACTCAATCTTCAATCCTCAATCCTCAATCCTCAATCCCCAATCCTCAATCCTCAGGCATCAATACTCAATCTTCAGTACTCAATCCTCAATCCTCAATCCTCAATCCTCAATCCTCAACCCTCAATCCTCATTCCTCAAACCTCAATCCTCAACCCTCAGTCCTCATCCTCAATTCTCAACTCTCAATTCTCAATCCTCAATCCTCAATCCTCAATCTTCAATCCTCAACAATCAACCACCAATCCTAGATCCTCAATCCCCAATCCTCAATCCTTAATCCTCAACCTCCAATCCTAGATCCTCAATCCCCAATCCTCAATCCTTAATCCTCAATCTTCAATCCTTAATTCTCAATCGTCAATCTTCAATCCTCAATACTCAATTTTCAATCCTCAATCCTCAATCCTCAATCCTCAATCCTCAATCCTCATTCTTCAATCGTCAATACCCAATCCTCAATTTCAATCCTCAATCCTCAATCTTCAATTATCAATACTCAATCCTCAATCCTCCGTCCTCAATCCCCAATCCTCAATCCTCAAACCTCAATCATCAACCGTCAGTCCTCGTCCTCAATCCTCAAACCTCAATCCTCAATCCTCAATATTCAATCATCAATACTCAATCTTCAATCCTCAATTCTCAATTCTCAATCCTCAATCCTCAATACTCAATCCTCAATCTTCGATCCTCAATACCCACTCCTCGATCTTCAATCCTCAATCCTCAATCCTCAATCCTAATTCCTCAATCCTCATTCTTCAATCATCAATACCCAATCCTCAATTTCAATCCTCAATCCTCAATCCTCAATTCTCAATCCTCTATCCTCAATCCTCATTCCTCAAACCTCAATCCTCAACCCTCAGTCCTCATCCTCAATTCTCAATTCTCAGTCCTCAATCCTCAATCCTCAATCTTCAATCCTCAATAATCAATATCCGATCCTAGATCCTCAATCCCCAATCTTCAATCGTTAAAGCTCAATCTTCAATCCTCAATCCCCAGTCATCAATCTTCAATCCTCAATGCTCAATCCTCAATCCTCAATCCTCAGTCCTCAATCCCCAATCCTCAATCCTCAAACCTCAATCATCAACCGTCAGTCCTCGTCCTCTATCCTCAAACCTCAATCCTCAATCCTCAATATTCAATCATCAATACTCAATCTTCAATCTTCAATCCTCAATCCTCAATCCTCAATTCTCAACCCTCAATCCTTAATCCTCAGACCTCAAACTTCAATATTCAACCCTCAGTCCTCGTCCTCAATCCACAACCCTCAATACTCAGTCCTCAATATTCAATCATCAATATTCAACCTTCAATCCTCAATCCTCAATCCTCAATCCTCAATCCTCAATCCTCATTCTTCAATCGTCAATACCCAATCCTCAATTTCAATCCTCAATCCTCAATCTTCAATTATCAGTACTCAATCTGCAATCCTCTATACTCAAACCTCAATCCTCAATACTCATTCTTCAATCGTCAATACCCAATCCTCAATCTTCAATCCTCAATCCTCAATCCTCAATTCTCAACCCTCAATCCTTAATCCTCAGACCTGAAACATCAATATTCAACCCTCAGTCCTCGTCCTCAATCCACAACCCTCAACCCTCAGTCCTCAATATTCAATCATCATTATTCAATCTTCAATCCTCAATCCTCAATCCTCAATCCTCAATTCTCAATCCTCAATCTTCAATCCTCAATCCTCAATCCTCAATACTCAATCCTCAATCTTCAATCCTCAATACCCACTCCTCAATCTTCAATCCTCAATCCTCAATCCTCAATCCTAATTCCTCAATCCTCATTCCTCAACCCTCAATACCCAATCCTCAATCCTCAACCGTCAGTCCTCATACTCCATCCTCAATCCTCAATCCTCAGTCCTCAATCTTCAATCCCCAATACTCAATCTTCAATCCTCAATCCTCAATCCTCAATCCTCAATCCTCAATACTCAATCTTCAATACCCAATCCTCAATCCTCAATCCTAAATCCTCAATCCTCAACCCTCAATCCTCATACCTCAAACCTCAATCCTCAACCCTCAGTTCTCATACTCAATTCTCAATTCTCAATCCTCAATCCTCAATCCTCAATCTTCAATCTTCAACAATCAATATCAAATTCTAGATCCTCCATCCCCAATCTTCAATCCTTAATCCTCAATCTTCAATCCCCAATCCCCTGTACTCAATCTTCAATCCTCAATGCTCAATCCTCAATCCTCAATCCTCAGTCCTCAGTCCTCAATCTTCAATCCTCAAACCTCAATCCTCAACCGTCAGTCCTGATACGCCATCCTCAATCCTCAATCCTCAGTCCTCAATCTTCAATCCCCAATACTCAATCTTCAATCCTCAATACTCAATCCTCAATCCTCAATCCTCAATCCTCAGGCATCAATACTCAATCTTCAATACTCAATCCTCAATCCTCAATCCTCAATCCTCAATCCTCAACCATCAATCCTCATTCCTCAAACCTCAATCCTCAACCCTCAGTCCTCATCCTCAATTCTCAATTCTCAATCCTCAATCCTCAATCCTCAATCTTCAATCCTCAATAATCAATATCCGATCCTAGATCCTCAATACCCAATCTTCAATCCTCAATCCTCAATCCTCAATACTCAATCCTCAATCTTCAATCCTCAATACCCACTCCTCAATCTTCAATCCTCAATCCTCAATCCTCAATCCTAATTCCTCAATCCTCATTCCTCAACCCTCAATACCCAATCCTCAATCCTCAACCGTCAGTCCTCATACTTCATCCTCAATCCTCAATCCTCAGTCCTCAATCTTCAATCCCCAATACTCAATCTTCAATCCTCAATCCTCAATCCTCAATCCTCAATCCTCAATACTCAATCTTCAATACCCAATCCTCAATCCTCAATCCTAAATCCTCAATCCTCAACCCTCAATCCTCATACCTCAAACCTCAATCCTCAACCCTCAGTTCTCATACTCAATTCTCAATTCTCAATCCTCAATCCTCAATCCTCAATCTTCAATCTTCAATAATCAATATCAAATTCTAGATCCTCCATCCCCAATCTTCAATCCTTAATCCTCAATCTTCAATCCTCAATCCTCAATCCTCAATCCTCAATCCTCAATCCTCAATTCCCAGACATCAATACTCAATCTACAATATTCAATCCTCAATCCTTAATCCTCAATCCAGAATCCTCAACCATCAATACTCAATACTCAATCTTCAATCCTCAATCCTCAATCCTCAATCCTCAATCCTCAATCCTCGATATTCAATCCTCAATACTCAATCTTCAATCATCATCCTCAATCCTCAATTCTCAGTCGCCAATCCTCAGTCATCAATCCCCAATCTTCAATACTCAATCGTCAATCCTTAGTCCTCAATCCTCAATCCTCAATCTTCGTTCCTCAAACCTCAATCCTCAACCCTCAGTCTTCATCCTCAATCCTCAGACCTAAATCCTCAATCCTCAATATTCAATCATCAATACTCAATCTTCACTCCTCAATCCTCAAACCTCAATCCTCAATCCTCATTCTTCAATCCTAAATACCCAATCCTTAATCTTCAATCCTCAATCCTCAATCCTCATTTCTCAATCCTCAATTCTTAATCCTCAGACCTCAAACATCAATATTTAATCCTCAGTCCTCGTCCTCAATCCACAACCCTCAATCCTCAGTCCTCAATATTCAATCATCATAATTCAATCTTCAATACTCAATCCTCAATCCTCAATCCTCAATCCTCAATCCTCAATCTTCAACCCTGAATCCTCAATCCTCAATACTCAATCCTCAATCTTCAATCCTCAATACTCAATCTTCAATCCTCAATCCTCAATCCTCAATCCTCAATCCTCAATCCTCAATCCTCAATCCACAATCCTCAACCTTCAATACTCAATGATCAATCTCCAATCCTAGATCCTCAATCCTCAATCCTGAATCCTCAATCCTCAATCCTCAATCCTCAATCCTCAGTCCTCAATCCTCAATCCTCAATCCTCATTCTTCAATCCTCAATACCCAGTCCTCAATCTTCAATCCTCAATCCTCAATCCTCAATTCTCAATCGTCAATCCTCACTTCCCAGACCTCAAACGTCAATACTCAACCCTCAGTCCTCGTCCTCAATCCACAACCCTCAATCCTCAATCCTCAATCTTCAATCATCAATATTCAATCTTCAGTCCTCAATCCTCAACCCTCAATCCTCAATCCTCAATCCTCAATGTTCAATCCGCAATCCCCAGTCATCAATCTTCAATCCTCAATGCTCAATCCTTAAACCTCAATCCTCAACACTCAATTCTCAATACTCAATCTTCAATCCTCAATCCTCAATCCTCAATCCCCAATCCTCAATCCTCAGGCATCAATACTCAATCTTCAGTACTCAATCCTCAATCCTCAATCCTCAATCCTCAATCCTCAACCCTCAATCCTCATTCCTCAAACCTCAATCCTCAACCCTCAGTCCTCATCCTCAATTCTCAACTCTCAATTCTCAATCCTCAATCCTCAATCCTCAATCTTCAATCCTCAACAATCAACCACCAATCCTAGATCCTCAATCCCCAATCCTCAATCCTTAATCCTCAATCTTCAATCCTTAATTCTCAATCGTCAATCTTCAATCCTCAATACTCAATCTTCAATCCTCAATCCTCAATCCTCAATCCTCAATCCTTAATCCTCAATCGTCAATCTTCAATCCTCAATACTCAATCTTCAATCCTCAATCCTCAATCCTCAATCCTCAATCCTCAATCCTCATTCTCCAATACTCAATACCCAATCCTCAATCTTCAATCCTCAATCCTCAATCCTCAATTCTCAATCCTCAGTCCTCAATCTTCAATCCTCAATCCTCAAACCTCAATCCTCAACCGTCAGTCCTCGTCCTCAATCCTCAGGCATCAATACTCAATCTTCAATACCCAATCCTCAATCCTCAATCCTAAATCCTCAATCCTCAACCCTCAATCCTCATTCCTCAAACCTCAATCCTCAACCCTCAGTTCTCATACTCAATTCTCAATTCTCAATCCTCAATCCTCAATCTTCAATCCCCAATACTCAATCTTCAATCCTGAATCCTCAATCCTCAATCCTCAATATTCAATCCTCAATAATCAACCTCCAATCCTAGATCCTCAATCCCCAATCCTCAATCCTTAATCCTCAATCTTCAATCCTTAATTCTCAATCGTCAATCTTCAATCCTCAATACTCAATTTTCAATCCTCAATCCTCAATCCTCAATCCTCAATCCTCAATCCTCATTCTTCAATCGTCAATACCCAATCCTCAATTTCAATCCTCAATCCTCAATCTTCAATTATCAATACTCAATCCTCAATCCTCCGTCCTCAATCCCCAATCCTCAATCCTCAAACCTCAATCATCAACCGTCAGTCCTCGTCCTCAATCCTCAAACCTCAATCCTCAATCCTCAATATTCAATCATCAGTACTCAATCTTCAATCCTCAATTCTCAATTCTCAATCCTCAATCCTCAATACTCAATCCTCAATCTTCGATCCTCAATACCCACTCCTCGATCTTCAATCCTCAATCCTCAATCCTCAATCCTAATTCCTCAATCCTCATTCTTCAATCATCAATACCCAATCCTCAATTTCAATCCTCAATCCTCAATCCTCAATTCTCAATCCTCTATCCTCAATCCTCATTCCTCAAACCTCAATCCTCAACCCTCAGTCCTCATCCTCAATTCTCAATTCTCAGTCCTCAATCCTCAATCCTCAATCTTCAATCCTCAATAATCAATATCCGATCCTAGATCCTCAATCCCCAATCTTCAATCGTTAAAGCTCAATCTTCAATCCTCAATCCCCAGTCATCAATCTTCAATCCTCAATGCTCAATCCTCAATCCTCAATCCTCAGTCCTCAATCCCCAATCCTCAATCCTCAAACCTCAATCATCAACCGTCAGTCCTCGTCCTCTATCCTCAAACCTCAATCCTCAATCCTCAATATTCAATCATCAATACTCAATCTTCAATCTTCAATCCTCAATCCTCAATCCTCAATTCTCAACCCTCAATCCTTAATCCTCAGACCTCAAACATCAATATTCAACCCTCAGTCCTCGTCCTCAATCCACAACCCTCAATACTCAGTCCTCAATATTCAATCATCAATATTCAACCTTCAATCCTCAATCCTCAATCCTCAATCCTCAATCCTCAATCCTCATTCTTCAATCGTCAATACCCAATCCTCAATTTCAATCCTCAATCCTCAATCTTCAATTATCAATACTCAATCCTCAATCCTCAGTCCTCAGTCCCCAATCCTCAATCCTCAAACCTCAATCATCAACCGTCAGTCCTCGTCCTCAATCCTCAAACCTCAATCCTCAATCCTCAATATTCAATCATCAATACTCAATCTTCAATCTTCAATCCTCAATCCTCAATCCTCAATTCTCAACCCTCAATCCTTAATTCTCAGACCTCAAACATCAATATTCAACCCTCAGTCCTCGTCCTCAATCTGCAACCCTCAATCCTCAGTCCTCAATATTCAATCATCAATATTCAACCTTCAATCCTCAATCCTCAATCCTCAATCCTCAATTCTCAATCCTCATTCTTCAATCGTCAATACCCAATCCTCAATTTCAATCCTCAATCCTCAATCTTCAATTATCAGTACTCAATCTGCAATCCTCTATACTCAAACCTCAATCCTCAATACTCATTCTTCAATCGTCAATACCCAATCCTCAATCTTCAATCCTCAATCCTCAATCCTCAATTCTCAACCCTCAATCCTTAATCCTCAGACCTGAAACATCAATATTCAACCCTCAGTCCTCGTCCTCAATCCACAACCCTCAACCCTCAGTCCTCAATATTCAATCATCATTATTCAATCTTCAATCCTCAATCCTCAATCCTCAATCCTCAATTCTCAATCCTCAATCTTCAATCCTCAATCCTCAATCCTCAATACTCAATCCTCAATCTTCAATCCTCAATACCCACTCCTCAATCTTCAATCCTCAATCCTCAATCCTCAATCCTAATTCCTCAATCCTCATTCCTCAACCCTCAATACCCAATCCTCAATCCTCAACCGTCAGTCCTCATACTCCATCCTCAATCCTCAATCCTCAGTCCTCAATCTTCAATCCCCAATACTCAATCTTCAATCCTCAATCCTCAATCCTCAATCCTCAATCCTCAATACTCAATCTTCAATACCCAATCCTCAATCCTCAATCCTAAATCCTCAATCCTCAACCCTCAATCCTCATACCTCAAACCTCAATCCTCAACCCTCAGTTCTCATACTCAATTCTCAATTCTCAATCCTCAATCCTCAATCCTCAATCTTCAATCTTCAACAATCAATATCAAATTCTAGATCCTCCATCCCCAATCTTCAATCCTTAATCCTCAATCTTCAATCCCCAATCCCCTGTACTCAATCTTCAATCCTCAATGCTCAATCCTCAATCCTCAATCCTCAGTCCTCAGTCCTCAATCTTCAATCCTCAAACCTCAATCCTCAACCGTCAGTCCTGATACGCCATCCTCAATCCTCAATCCTCAGTCCTCAATCTTCAATCCCCAATACTCAATCTTCAATCCTCAATACTCAATCCTCAATCCTCAATCCTCAATCCTCAGGCATCAATACTCAATCTTCAATACTCAATCCTCAATCCTCAATCCTCAATCCTCAATCCTCAACCATCAATCCTCATTCCTCAAACCTCAATCCTCAACCCTCAGTCCTCATCCTCAATTCTCAATTCTCAATCCTCAATCCTCAATCCTCAATCTTCAATCCTCAATAATCAATATCCGATCCTAGATCCTCAATACCCAATCTTCAATCGTTAATCCTCAATCTTCAATCCTCAATCCTCAATCGTCAATCCTCAATCCTCAATCCTCAATCCTCAATCCTCAATACTCAGTCCTCGATCTTCAATCCTCAATTCTCAATCTTCAATCCTCAATCCTCAATCCTCAATCCTCAATCCTCATTCTTCAATCGTCAATACCCAATCCTCAATTTCAATCCTCAATCCTCAATTTTCAATTATCAATACTCAATCCTCAATCCTCCGTCCTCAATCCCCAATCCTCAATCCTCAAACCTCAATCATCAACCGTCAGTCCTCGTCCTCAATCCTCAAACCTCAATCCTCAATCCTCAATATTCAATCATCAATACTCAATCTTCAATCCTCAATTCTCAATCCTCAATCTTCAATCCTCAATCCTCAATCCTCAATACTCAATCCTCAACCTTCAATCCTCAATACTCAATCTTCAATCCTCAATCCTCAATCGTCAATCCTCAATCCTCAATCCTCAATCCTCAGGCATCAATACTCAATCTACAATATTCAATCCTCAATCCTCAATTCTCAATCCTCAATCCTCAATACTCAATCCTCAATCTTCGATCCTCAATACCCACTCCTCAATCTTCAATCCTCAATCCTCAATCCTCAATCCTAATTCCTCAATCCTCATTCTTCAATCATCAATACCCAATCCTCAATTTCAATCCTCAATCCTCAATCCTCAATTCTCAATCCTCAATCCTCAATCCTCATTCCTCAAACCTCAATCCTCAACCCTCAGTCCTCATCCTCAATTCTCAATTCTCAATCCTCAATCCTCAATCCTCAATCTTCAATCCTCAATAATCAATATCCGATCCTAGATCCTCAATCCCCAATCTTCAATCGTTAAAGCTCAATCTTCAATCCTCAATCCCCAGTCATCAGTCTTCAATCCTCAATGCTCAATCCTCAATCCTCAATCCTCAGTCCTCAATCCCCAATCCTCAATCCTCAAACCTCAATCATCAACCGTCAGTCCTCGTCCTCTATCCTCAAACCTCAATCCTCAATCCTCAATATTCAATCATCAATACTCAATCTTCAATCTTCAATCCTCAATCCTCAATCCTCAAACCTCAATTCTCAACCCTCAATCCTTAATCCTCAGCCCTCAAACATCAATATTCAACCCTCAGTCCTCGTCCTCAATCCACAACCCTCAATCCTCAGTCCTCAATATTCAATCATCAATATTCAATCTTCAATCTTCAATCCTCAATCCTCAATCCTCAATTCTTAATCCTCATTCTTCAATCGTCATAATTCAATCTTCAATACTCAATCCTCAATCCTCAATCCTCAATCCTCAATCCTCAATCTTCAACCCTGAATCCTCAATCCTCAATACTCAATCCTCAATCTTCAATCCTCAATACTCAATCTTCAGTCCTCAATCCTCAACCCTCAATCCTCAATCCTCAATCCTCAATGTTCAATCCGCAATCCCCAGTCATCAATCTTCAATCCTCAATGCTCAATCCTTAAACCTCAATCCTCAACACTCAATTCTCAATACTCAATCTTCAATCCTCAATCCTCAATCCTCAATCCCCAATCCTCAATCCTCAGGCATCAATACTCAATCTTCAGTACTCAATCCTCAATCCTCAATCCTCAATCCTCAATCCTCAACCCTCAATCCTCATTCCTCAAACCTCAATCCTCAACCCTCAGTCCTCATCCTCAATTCTCAACTCTCAATTCTCAATCCTCAATCCTCAATCCTCAATCTTCAATCCTCAACAATCAACCACCAATCCTAGATCCTCAATCCCCAATCCTCAATCCTTAATCCTCAATCTTCAATCCTTAATTCTCAATCGTCAATCTTCAATCCTCAATACTCAATCTTCAATCCTCAATCCTCAATCCTCAATCCTCAATCCTTAATCCTCAATCGTCAATCTTCAATCCTCAATACTCAATCTTCAATCCTCAATCCTCAATCCTCAATCCTCAATCCTCAATCCTCATTCTCCAATACTCAATACCCAATCCTCAATCTTCAATCCTCAATCCTCAATCCTCAATTCTCAATCCTCAGTCCTCAATCTTCAATCCTCAATCCTCAAACCTCAATCCTCAACCGTCAGTCCTCGTCCTCAATCCTCAGGCATCAATACTCAATCTTCAATACCCAATCCTCAATCCTCAATCCTAAATCCTCAATCCTCAACCCTCAATCCTCATTCCTCAAACCTCAATCCTCAACCCTCAGTTCTCATACTCAATTCTCAATTCTCAATCCTCAATCCTCAATCTTCAATCCCCAATACTCAATCTTCAATCCTGAATCCTCAATCCTCAATCCTCAATATTCAATCCTCAATAATCAACCTCCAATCCTAGATCCTCAATCCCCAATCCTCAATCCTTAATCCTCAATCTTCAATCCTTAATTCTCAATCGTCAATCTTCAATCCTCAATACTCAATTTTCAATCCTCAATCCTCAATCCTCAATCCTCAATCCTCAATCCTCATTCTTCAATCGTCAATACCCAATCCTCAATTTCAATCCTCAATCCTCAATCTTCAATTATCAATACTCAATCCTCAATCCTCCGTCCTCAATCCCCAATCCTCAATCCTCAAACCTCAATCATCAACCGTCAGTCCTCGTCCTCAATCCTCAAACCTCAATCCTCAATCCTCAATATTCAATCATCAATACTCAATCTTCAATCCTCAATTCTCAATTCTCAATCCTCAATCCTCAATACTCAATCCTCAATCTTCGATCCTCAATACCCACTCCTCGATCTTCAATCCTCAATCCTCAATCCTCAATCCTAATTCCTCAATCCTCATTCTTCAATCATCAATACCCAATCCTCAATTTCAATCCTCAATCCTCAATCCTCAATTCTCAATCCTCTATCCTCAATCCTCATTCCTCAAACCTCAATCCTCAACCCTCAGTCCTCATCCTCAATTCTCAATTCTCAGTCCTCAATCCTCAATCCTCAATCTTCAATCCTCAATAATCAATATCCGATCCTAGATCCTCAATCCCCAATCTTCAATCGTTAAAGCTCAATCTTCAATCCTCAATCCCCAGTCATCAATCTTCAATCCTCAATGCTCAATCCTCAATCCTCAATCCTCAGTCCTCAATCCCCAATCCTCAATCCTCAAACCTCAATCATCAACCGTCAGTCCTCGTCCTCTATCCTAAAACCTCAATCCTCAATCCTCAATATTCAATCATCAATACTCAATCTTCAATCTTCAATCCTCAATCCTCAATCCTCAATTCTCAACCCTCAATCCTTAATCCTCAGACCTCAAACATCAATATTCAACCCTCAGTCCTCGTCCTCAATCCACAACCCTCAATACTCAGTCCTCAATATTCAATCATCAATATTCAACCTTCAATCCTCAATCCTCAATCCTCAATCCTCAATCCTCAATCCTCATTCTTCAATCGTCAATACCCAATCCTCAATTTCAATCCTCAATCCTCAATCTTCAATTATCAATACTCAATCCTCAATCCTCAGTCCTCAATCCCCAATCCTCAATCCTCAAACCTCAATCATCAACCGTCAGTCCTCGTCCTCAATCCTCAAACCTCAATCCTCAATCCTCAATATTCAATCATCAATACTCAATCTTCAATCTTCAATCCTCAATCCTCAATCCTCAATTCTCAACCCTCAATCCTTAATTCTCAGACCTCAAACATCAATATTCAACCCTCAGTCCTCGTCCTCAATCTGCAACCCTCAATCCTCAGTCCTCAATATTCAATCATCAATATTCAACCTTCAATCCTCAATCCTCAATCCTCAATCCTCAATTCTCAATCCTCATTCTTCAATCGTCAATACCCAATCCTCAATTTCAATCCTCAATCCTCAATCTTCAATTATCAGTACTCAATCTGCAATCCTCTATACTCAAACCTCAATCCTCAATACTCATTCTTCAATCGTCAATACCCAATCCTCAATCTTCAATCCTCAATCCTCAATCCTCAATTCTCAACCCTCAATCCTTAATCCTCAGACCTGAAACATCAATATTCAACCCTCAGTCCTCGTCCTCAATCCACAACCCTCAACCCTCAGTCCTCAATATTCAATCATCATTATTCAATCTTCAATCCTCAATCCTCAATCCTCAATCCTCAATTCTCAATCCTCAATCTTCAATCCTCAATCCTCAATCCTCAATACTCAATCCTCAATCTTCAATCCTCAATACCCACTCCTCAATCTTCAATCCTCAATCCTCAATCCTCAATCCTAATTCCTCAATCCTCATTCCTCAACCCTCAATACCCAATCCTCAATCCTCAACCGTCAGTCCTCATACTCCATCCTCAATCCTCAATCCTCAGTCCTCAATCTTCAATCCCCAATACTCAATCTTCAATCCTCAATCCTCAATCCTCAATCCTCAATCCTCAATACTCAATCTTCAATACCCAATCCTCAATCCTCAATCCTAAATCCTCAATCCTCAACCCTCAATCCTCATACCTCAAACCTCAATCCTCAACCCTCAGTTCTCATACTCAATTCTCAATTCTCAATCCTCAATCCTCAATCCTCAATCTTCAATCTTCAATAATCAATATCAAATTCTAGATCCTCCATCCCCAATCTTCAATCCTTAATCCTCAATCTTCAATCCCCAATCCCCTGTACTCAATCTTCAATCCTCAATGCTCAATCCTCAATCCTCAATCCTCAGTCCTCAGTCCTCAATCTTCAATCCTCAAACCTCAATCCTCAACCGTCAGTCCTGATACGCCATCCTCAATCCTCAATCCTCAGTCCTCAATCTTCAATCCCCAATACTCAATCTTCAATCCGCAATACTCAATCCTCAATCCTCAATCCTCAATCCTCAGGCATCAATACTCAATCTTCAATACTCAATCCTCAATCCTCAATCCTCAATCCTCAATCCTCAACCATCAATCCTCATTCCTCAAACCTCAATCCTCAACCCTCAGTCCTCATCCTCAATTCTCAATTCTCAATCCTCAATCCTCAATCCTCAATCTTCAATCCTCAATAATCAATATCCGATCCTAGATCCTCAATACCCAATCTTCAATCGTTAATCCTCAATCTTCAATCCTCAATCCTCAATCGTCAATCCTCAATCCTCAATCCTCAATCCTCAATCCTCAATACTCAGTCCTCGATCTTCAATCCTCAATTCTCAATCTTCAATCCTCAATCCTCAATCCTCAATCCTCAATCCTCATTCTTCAATCGTCAATACCCAATCCTCAATTTCAATCCTCAATCCTCAATTTTCAATTATCAATACTCAATCCTCAATCCTCCGTCCTCAATCCCCAATCCTCAATCCTCAAACCTCAATCATCAACCGTCAGTCCTCGTCCTCAATCCTCAAACCTCAATCCTCAATCCTCAATATTCAATCATCAATACTCAATCTTCAATCCTCAATTCTCAATCCTCAATCTTCAATCCTCAATCCTCAATCCTCAATACTCAATCCTCAACCTTCAGTCCTCAATACTCAATCTTCAATCCTCAATCCTCAATCGTCAATCCTCAATCCTCAATCCTCAATCCTCAGGCATCAATACTCAATCTACAATATTCAATCCTCAATCCTCAATTCTCAATCCTCAATCCTCAATACTCAATCCTCAATCTTCGATCCTCAATACCCACTCCTCAATCTTCAATCCTCAATCCTCAATCCTCAATCCTAATTCCTCAATCCTCATTCTTCAATCATCAATACCCAATCCTCAATTTCAATCCTCAATCCTCAATCCTCAATTCTCAATCCTCAATCCTCAATCCTCATTCCTCAAACCTCAATCCTCAACCCTCAGTCCTCATCCTCAATTCTCAATTCTCAATCCTCAATCCTCAATCCTCAATCTTCAATCCTCAATAATCAATATCCGATCCTAGATCCTCAATCCCCAATCTTCAATCGTTAAAGCTCAATCTTCAATCCTCAATCCCCAGTCATCAGTCTTCAATCCTCAATGCTCAATCCTCAATCCTCAATCCTCAGTCCTCAATCCCCAATCCTCAATCCTCAAACCTCAATCATCAACCGTCAGTCCTCGTCCTCTATCCTCAAACCTCAATCCTCAATCCTCAATATTCAATCATCAATACTCAATCTTCAATCTTCAATCCTCAATCCTCAATCCTCAAACCTCAATTCTCAACCCTCAATCCTTAATCCTCAGCCCTCAAACATCAATATTCAACCCTCAGTCCTCGTCCTCAATCCACAACCCTCAATCCTCAGTCCTCAATATTCAATCATCAATATTCAATCTTCAATCTTCAATCCTCAATCCTCAATCCTCAATTCTTAATCCTCATTCTTCAATCGTCAATACCCAATCCTCAATTTCAATCCTCAATCCTCAATCTTCAATTATCAGTACTCAATCTGCAATCCTCTATACTCAAACCTCAATCCTCAATCCTCATTCTTCAATCCTCAATGCCCAATCCTCAATCTTCAATCCTCAATCCTCAATCCTCAATTCTCAATCCTCAATCCTTAATCCTCAGACCTCAAACATCAATATTCAACCCTCAGCCCTCGTCCTCAATCCACAACCCTCAATCCTCAGTCCTCAATATTCAATCATCAATCCTCAATCCTCAATCTTCAATCCTCAATTCTCAATCTTCAATCCTCGATCCTCAATCATCAATCCTCAATCCTCAACCCTCAGGCATCAATACTCAATCTTCAATGCTCAATCCTCAATCCTCAATCCTCAATCCTCATTCCCCAACCCTCAATCCTCATTCCTCAAAGCTCAATCCTCAACCCTCAGTCCTCATACTCAATTCTCAATTCTCAATCCTCAATCCTCAATCCTCAATCTTCAATCCTCAATAATCAATCTGCAATCCTCAATCCTCAATCCCCGATTCTCAATCCTCAGGCATCAAGACTCAATCTTCAATACTCAATCCTCAATCCTCAATCATCAACCCTCAATCCTCAACCCTCAATCTTCATGCCTCAAACCTCAATCCTCAACCCTCAGTCCTCATCCTCAATTCTCAATTCTCAATTCTCAATCCTCAATCCTCAATCCTCAATCTTCAATCCTCAATCCTCAAACCTCAATCCTCAACCGTCAGTCCTCGTCCTCAATCCTCAAACCTCAATCCTCAATCCTCAATACTCAATCATCAATACCCAATCTTCTATCCTCAATGCTCTATCCTCAATCCTCAATCCTCAATCCTCAATATTCAAGACACAACCCTCAGCCATCAATCCTCAATACTCAACCATCAATCCTCAATTCTCAATACTCAATAGAATATTCTGAATACTCATGGTTCAATACTCAATCCACAATATTCAATAATCAAATCTCAATCCTCAACCTTCAATCCTCAATACTCAATTTCAATCCTCAATCCTCAGTTCTCAATCCCCAATACTCAATCCTCAATCGTCAATCCTCAATCACCAATCCTCAATCCTCAATCCTCAATCCTCAGTCCTCAATCCTCAATCCTCAATCCTCAATCCACAATCCTCAACCTTCAATACTCAATAATCAATCTCCAATCCTAGGTCCTCAATCCACAATCCTCAATCCTCAATCCTCAATCCTCATTCTTCAATCCTCAATACCCAATCCTCAATCTTCAATCCTCAAACATCAATCCTCAATTCTCAATCCTCAATCCTCAGTCCTCAGTCGTCGAACCTCAATCCCCGACCCTTAGCACTCATCCTCAATCCTCAGTCCTCAATCCTCAATCCTCAAACCTAAATCATCTACCGTCAGTCCTCGTCCTCAATCCTCAAACCTCAATCCTCAATCCTCAATATTCAATCATCAATACTCAATCATCAATCCTCAATCCTCAATCCTCAATCCTCAATCCTCAATCCTCGATCTTCAACCCTGAATCCTCAATCCTCAATACTCAGTCCTCAATCTTCAATCCTCAATACTCAATCTTCAATCCCCAATCCTCAATCCTCAATCCTCAACCCTCAATCTTCAATCCTCAACACTAATCTTCAATCCTCAATCCTCAATCCTCAATCCTCAATCCTCATACTTCAATCCTCAATACCCAATCCTCAATCTTCAATCCTCAATCCTCAATCCTCAATCCTAATTCCTCAATCCTCATTCTTCAATCCTCAATACCCAATCCTCAATTTCAATCCTCAATCCTCAATATTCAATTATCAATACTCAATCTGCAATCCTCAATACTCAAACCTCAATCCTCAATCCTCATTCTGCAATCCTCAATACCCAATCCTCAATCTTCAATCCTCAATCACCAATCCTCAATCCTCAGCCCTCAATCCTTAATCCTCAGTGCTCAAACATCTATATTCAACCCTCAGACCTCGTCCTCAATCCACAACCCTCAATCCTCAGTCCGCAATATTCAATCATCAATATTCAATCTTCAATCCTCAATCCTCAATCCTCAATCCTCAATTCTCAATCCTCAATCTTCAATCCTCAATCCTCAATCCTCAATACTCAATCCTCAATCTTCAATCCTCAATACCCACTCCTCAATCTTCAATCCTCAATCCTCAATCCTCAATTCTCAATCCTCAATCCTCAGTCCTCAGTCCTCAAACCGCAATCCTCAACCCTCAGCCCCCATCCTCCATCCTCAATCCTCAATCCTCAATCCTCAACCTTCAATCCTCAATTCTCAGTCTTCAACCCTCGATCCTGAATCATCAATCCACAACCCTCAATCCTCAGGCATCAATACTCAATCTTCAATACTCAATCCTCAATCCTCAAACCTCAATCCTCAATCCTCATTCTTCAATCCTAAATACCCAATCCTCAATTTCCAATCCTCAATCCTCAATCCTCAATTCTCAATCCTCAATCCTTAATCCTCAGAACTCAAACATCAATATTCAACCCTCAGTCCTCGTCCTCAATCCACAACCCTCAATCCTCAGTCCTCAATATTCAATCATCAATATTCAATCTTCAATCCTCAATCCTCAATCCTCAATCCTCAATCCTCAATCCTCAATCTTCAACCCTGAATCCTCAATCCTCAATACTCAGTCCTCGATCTTCAATCCTCAACACTCTGTTTTCAATCCTTAATCCTCAATCCTCAATCCTCAATCCTCAATCTTCAATCCTCAACACACAATCTTCAATCCTCAATCCTCAATCCTCAATCCTCAATCCTCATTCTTCAATCCTCAATACCCAATCCTCAATCTTCAACCCTCAATCCTCAATCCTCAATCCTAATTCCTCAATCCTCTTTCTTCAATCCTCAATACCCAATCCTCAATTTCAATCCTCAATCCTCAATCCTCATTTCTCAATCCTCAATCCTCAACCCTCAGCCCTCATCCTCCATCCTCAGTACTCAATCCTCTATCCTCAATCTTCAATCCTCAATACCCAATCTTCAATCCTCATTCCTCAATCCTCAATCCTCAATCCTCAATCTTCAATCCTCAATACTCAATCTGCAATCCTCAATCCTCAAACCTCAATCCTCAATCCTCATTCCTCAATCCTCAATACCCAATCCTCAATCCTCAATCCTCAATCCTCAATCCTCAATCCTCAATATTCAATCATCAATACTCAATCTTCAATCCTCAATCTTCAATCCTCAATACTCAATCTTCAATCCTCATTCCTCAATCCTCAATCCTCAATCCTCAATTCCCAGACATCAATACTCAATCTACAATATTCAATCCTCAATCCTTAATCCTCAATCCAGAATCCTCAACCTTCAATACTCAATACTCAATCTTCAATCCTCAATCCTCAATCCTCAATCCTCAATCCTCGATATTCAATCCTCAATGCTCAATCTTCAATCATCATCCTCAATCCTCAATTCTCAGTCGCCAATCCTCAGTCATCAATCATCAATCCTCAATCCTCGTTCCTCAAAGCTCAATCCTCAACCCTCAGACTTCATCCTCAATCCTCAAACCTCAATTCTCAATCCTCAATATTCAATCATCAATACTCAATCTTCAATCCTCAATCCTCAAACCTCAATCCTCAATCCTCATTCTTCAATCCTAAATACCCAATCCTTAATCTTCAATCCTCAATCCTCAATCCTCATTTCTCAATCCTCAATCCTCAGTCCTCAGTCGTCGAACCTCAATCCCCGACCCTTAGCACTCATCCTCAATCCTCAGTCCTCAATCCTCAATCCTCAAACCTAAATCCTCTACCGTCAGTCCTCGTCCTCAATCCTCAAACCTCAATCCTCAATCCTCAATATTCAATCATCAATACTCAATCATCAATCCTCAATCCTCAATCCTCAATCCTCAATCCTCAATCCTCATACTTCAATCCTCAATACCCAATCCTCAATCTTCAATCCTCAATCCTCAATCCTCAATCCTAATTCCTCAATCCTCATTCTTCAATCCTCAATACCCAATCCTCAATTTCAATCCTCAATCCTCAATCTTCAATTATCAATACTCAATCTGCAATCCTCAATACTCAAACCTCAATCCTCAATCCTCATTCTGCAATCCTCAATACCCAATCCTCAATCTTCAATCCTCAATCACCAATCCTCAATCCTCAACCCTCAATCCTTAATCCTCAGTGCTCAAACATCTATATTCAACCCTCAGACCTCGTCCTCAATCCACAACCCTCAATCCTCAGTCCTCAATATTCAATCATAAATATTCAATCTTCAATCCTCAATCCTCAATCCTCAATCCTCAATTCTCAAACCTCAATCTTCAATCCTCAATCCTCAATCCTCAATACTCAATCCTCAATCTTCAATCCTCAATACCCACTCCTCAATCTTCAATCCTCAATCCTCAATCCTGAATCCTAATTCCTCAATCCTCATTCTTCAATCCTCAATACCCAATCCTCAATTTCAATCCTCAATCCTCAATCCTCAATTCTCAATCCTCAATCCTCAGTCCTCAGTCCTCAAACCGCAATCCTCAACCCTCAGCCCCCATCCTCCATCCTCAATCCTCAATCCTCAATCCTCAACTTTCAATCCTCAATTCTCAGTCTTCAATCCTCGATCCTGAATCATCAATCCACAATCCTCAATCCTCAGGCATCAATACTCAATCTTCAATACTCAATCCTCAATCCTCAATCCTCAGTCCACAATCCCCAATCCTCAATCCTCAAACCTCAATGCTCAACAGTCAGTCCTCGTCCTCAATCCTCAATATTCAATTATCAATACTCAATCTTCAATCCTCAATCCTCAAACCTCAATCCTCAATCCTCATTCTTCAATCCTAAATACCCAATCCTCAATTTCCAATCCTCAATCCTCAATCCTCAATTCTCAATCCTCAATCCTTAATCCTCAGAACTCAAACATCAATATTCAACCCTCAGTCCTCGTCCTCAATCCACAACCCTCAATCCTCAGTCCTCAATATTCAATCATCAATATTCAATCTTCAATCCTCAATCCTCAATCCTCAATCCTCAATCCTCAATCCTCAATCTTCAACCCTGAATCCTCAATCCTCAATACTCAGTCCTCAATCTTCAATCCTCAACACTCTGTCTTCAATCCTTAATCCTCAATCCTCAATCCTCAATCCTCAATCTTCAATCCTCAACACACAATCTTCAATCCTCAATCCTCAATCCTCAATCCTCAATCCTCATTCTTCAATCCTCAATACCCAATCCTCAATCTTCAACCCTCAATCCTCAATCCTCAATCCTAATTCCTCAATCCTCTTTCTTCAATCCTCAATACACAATCCTCAATTTCAATCCTCAATCCTCAATCCTCATTTCTCAATCCTCAATCCTCAACCCTCAGCCCTCATCCTCCATCCTCAGTACTCAATCCTCTATCCTCAATCTTCAATCCTCAATACCCAATCTTCAATCCTCATTCCTCAATCCTCAATCCTCAATCCTCAATATTCAATCATCAATACTCAATCTTCAATCCTCAATCTTCAATCCTCAATACTCAATCTGCAATCCTCAATCCTCAAACCTCAATCCTCAATCCTCATTCCTCAATCCTCAATACCCAATCCTCAATCCTCAATCCTCAATCCTCAATCCTCAATCCTCAATATTCAATCATCAATACTCAATCTTCAATCCTCAATCTTCAATCCTCAATACTCAATCTTCAATCCTCAATCCTCAATCCTCAATCCTCAATCCTCAATTCCCAGACATCAATACTCAATCTACAATATTCAATCCTCAATCCTTAATCCTCAATCCAGAATCCTCAACCTTCAATACTCAATACTCAATCTTCAATCCTCAATCCTCAATCCTCAATCCTCAATCCTCAATCCTCGATATTCAATCCTCAATACTCAATCTTCAATCATCATCCTCAATCCTCAATTCTCAGTCGCCAATCCTCAGTCATCAATCCTCAATCTTCAATACTCAATCGTCAATCCTTAGTCCTCAATCCTCAATCCTCAATCCTCGTTCCTCAAACCTCAATCCTCAACCCTCAGTCTTCATCCTCAATCCTCAAACCTCAATCCTCAATCCTCAATATTCAATCATCAATACTCAATCTTCAATCCTCAATCCTCAAACCTCAATCCTCAATCCTCATTCTTCAATCCTAAATACCCAATCCTTAATCTTCAATCCTCAATCCTCAATCCTCATTTCTCAATCCTCAATTCTTAATCCTCAGACCTCAAACATCAATATTCAATCCTCAGTCCTCGTCCTCAATCCACAACCCTCAATCCTCAGTCCTCAATATTCAATCATCATAATTCAATCTTCAATACTCAATCCTCAATCCTCAATCCTCAATCCTCAATCCTCAATCTTCAACCCTGAATCCTCAATCCTCAATACTCAATCCTCAATCTTCAATCCTCAATACTCAATCTTCAATCCTCAATCCTCAAACCTCAATCCTCAATCCTCATTCTTCAATCCTAAATACCCAATCCTCAATTTCCAATCCTCAATCCTGAATCCTCAATTCTCAATCCTCAATCCTTAATCCTCAGAACTCAAACATCAATATTCAACCCTCAGTCCTCGTCCTCAATCCACAACCCTCAATCCTCAGTCCTCAATATTCAATCACCAATATTCAATCTTCAATCCTCAATCCTCAATCCTCAATCCTCAATCCTCAATCCTCAATCTTCAACCCTGAATCCTCAATCCTCAATACTCAGTCCTCAATCTTCAATCCTCAACACTCTGTCTTCAATCCTTAATCCTCAATCCTCAATCCTCAATCCTCAATCTTCAATCCTCAACACACAATCTTCAATCCTCAATCCTCAATCCTCAATCCTCAATCTTCATTCTTCAATCCTCAATACCCAATCCTCAATCTTCAACCCTCAATCCTCAATCCTCAATCCTAATTCCTCAATCCTCTTTCTTCAATCCTCAATACCCAATCCTCAATTTCAATCCTCAATCCTCAATCCTCATTTCTCAATCCTCAATCCTCAACCCTCAGCCCTCATCCTCCATCCTCAGTACTCAATCCTCTATCCTCAATCTTCAATCCTCAATACCCAATCTTCAATCCTCATTCCTCAATCCTCAATCCTCAATCCTCAATCTTCAATCCTCAATACTCAATCTGCAATCCTCAATCCTCAAACCTCAATCCTCAATCCTCATTCCTCAATCCTCAATACCCAATCCTCAATCCTCAATCCTCAATCCTCAATCCTCAATCCTCAATATTCAATCATCAATACTCAATCTTCAATCCTCAATCTTCAATCCTCAATACTCAATCTTCAATCCTCAATCCTCAATCCTCAATCCTCAATTCCCAGACATCAATACTCAATCTACAATATTCAATCCTCAATCCTTAATCCTCAATCCAGAATACTCAACCTTCAACACTCAATACTCAACCTTCAATACTCAATCCTCAATCCTCAATCCTCAATCCTCAATCCTCGATATTCAATCCTCAATACTCAATCTTCAATCATCATCCTCAATCCTCAATTCTCAGTCGCCAATCCTCAGTCATCAATCCTCAATCTTCAATACTCAATCGTCAATCCTTAGTCCTCAATCCTCAATCCTCAATCCTCGTTCCTCAAACCTCAATCCTCAACCCTCAGTCTTCATCCTCAATCCTCAAACCTCAATCCTCAATCCTCAATATTCAATCATCAATACTCAATCTTCAATCCTCAATCCTCAAACCTCAATCCTCAATCCTCATTCTTCAATCCTAAATACCCAATCCTTAATCTTCAATCCTCAATCCTCAATCCTCATTTCTCAATCCTCAATTCTTAATCCTCAGACCTCAAACATCAACATTCAATCCTCAGTCCTCGTCCTCGATCCACAACCCTCAATCCTCAGTCCTCAATATTCAATCATCATAATTCAATCTTCAATACTCAATCCTCAATCCTCAATCCTCAATCCTCAATCCTCAATCTTCAACCCTGAATCCTCAATCCTCAATACTCAATCCTCAATCTTCAATCCTCAATACTCAATCTTCAATCCTCAATCCTCAAACCTCAATCCTCAATACTCATTCTTCAATCCTAAATACCCAATCCTCAATTTCCAATCCTCAATCCTGAATCCTCAATTCTCAATCCTCAATCCTTAATCCTCAGAACTCAAACATCAATATTCAACCCTCAGTCCTCGTCCTCAATCCACAACCCTCAATCCTCAGTCCTCAATATTCAATCACCAATATTCAATCTTCAATCCTCAATCCTCAATCCTCAATCCTCAATCCTCAATCCTCAATCTTCAACCCTGAATCCTCAATCCTCAATACTCAGTCCTCAATCTTCAATCCTCAACACTCTGTCTTCAATCCTTAATCCTCAATCCTCAATCCTCAATCCTCAATCTTCAATCCTCAACACACAATCTTCAATCCTCAATCCTCAATCCTCAATCCTCAATCTTCATTCTTCAATCCTCAATACCCAATCCTCAATCTTCAACCCTCAATCCTCAATCCTCAATCCTAATTCCTCAATCCTCTTTCTTCAATCCTCAATACCCAATCCTCAATTTCAATCCTCAATCCTCAATCCTCATTTCTCAATCCTCAATCCTCAACCCTCAGCCCTCATCCTCCATCCTCAGTACTCAATCCTCTATCCTCAATCTTCAATCCTCAATACCCAATCTTCAATCCTCATTCCTCAATCCTCAATCCTCAATCCTCAATCTTCAATCCTCAATACTCAATCTGCAATCCTCAATCCTCAAACCTCAATCCTCAATCCTCATTCCTCAATCCTCAATACCCAATCCTCAATCCTCAATCCTCAATCCTCAATCCTCAATCCTCAATATTCAATCATCAATACTCAATCTTCAATCCTCAATCTTCAATCCTCAATACTCAATCTTCAATCCTCAATCCTCAATCCTCAATCCTCAATTCCCAGACATCAATACTCAATCTACAATATTCAATCCTCAATCCTTAATCCTCAATCCAGAATACTCAACCTTCAACACTCAATACTCAATCTTCAATCCTCAATCCTCAATCCTCAATCCTCAATCCTCAATCCTCGATATTCAATCCTCAATACTCAATCTTCAATCATCATCCTCAATCCTCAATTCTCAGTCGCCAATCCTCAGTCATCAATCCTCAATCTTCAATACTCAATCGTCAATCCTTAGTCCTCAATCCTCAATCCTCAATCCTCGTTCCTCAAACCTCAATCCTCAACCCTCAGTCTTCATCCTCAATCCTCAAACCTCAATCCTCAATCCTCAATATTCAATCATCAATACTCAATCTTCAATCCTCAATCCTCAAACCTCAATCCTCAATCCTCATTCTTCAATCCTAAATACCCAATCCTTAATCTTCAATCCTCAATCCTCAATCCTCATTTCTCAATCCTCAATTCTTAATCCTCAGACCTCAAACATCAATATTCAATCCTCAGTCCTCGTCCTCAATCCACAACCCTCAATCCTCAGTCCTCAATATTCAATCATCATAATTCAATCTTCAATACTCAATCCTCAATCCTCAATCCTCAATCCTCAATCCTCAATCCTCAATCTTCAACGCTGAATCCTCAATCCTCAATACTCAATCCTCAATCTTCAATCCTCAATACTCAATCTTCAATCCTCAATCCTCAATCCTCAATCCTCAATCCTCAATCTTCAATCCTCAACACTCAATCTTCAATCCTCAATCCTCAATCCTCAATCCTCAATCCTCATTCTTCAATCCTCAATACCCAATCCTCAATCTTCAATCCTCAATCCTCAATCCTCAATCCTCAATCCTCAATCCTCAATCTTCAACCCTGAATCCTCAATCCTCAATACTCAGTCCTCAATCTTCAATCCTCAACACTCTGTCTTCAATCCTTAATCCTCAATCCTCAATCCTCAATCCTCAATCTTCAATCCTCAACACACAATCTTCAATCCTCAATCCTCAATCCTCAATCCTCAATCCTCATTCTTCAATCCTCAATACCCAATCCTCAATCTTCAACCCTCAATCCTCAATCCTCAATCCTAATTCCTCAATCCTCTTTCTTCAATCCTCAATACACAATCCTCAATTTCAATCCTCAATCCTCAATCCTCATTTCTCAATCCTCAATCCTCAACCCTCAGCC
This sequence comes from Calliopsis andreniformis, assembly GCF_051401765.1. Lineage (NCBI taxonomy): Eukaryota > Metazoa > Arthropoda > Insecta > Hymenoptera > Andrenidae > Calliopsis > Calliopsis andreniformis. Next base: position 182,050 of record NW_027480652.1, read on the forward strand.
CTCATCCTCCATCCTCAGTACTCAATCCTCTATCCTCAATCTTCAATCCTCAATACCCAATCTTCAATCCTCATTCCTCAATCCTCAATCCTCAATCCTCAATATTCAATCATCAATACTCAATCTTCAATCCTCAATCTTCAATCCTCAATACTCAATCTGCAATCCTCAATCCTCAAACCTCAATCCTCAATCCTCATTCCTCAATCCTCGATACCCAATCCTCAATCCTCAATCCTCAATCCTCAATCCTCAATCCTCAATATTCAATCATCAATACTCAATCTTCAATCCTCAATCTTCAATCCTCAATACTCAATCTTCAATCCTCAATCCTCAATCCTCAATCCTCAATCCTCAATTCCCAGACATCAATACTCAATCTACAATATTCAATCCTCAATCCTTAATCCTCAATCCAGAATCCTCAACCTTCAATACTCAATACTCAATCTTCAATCCTCAATCCTCAATCCTCAATCCTCAATCCTCAATCCTCGATATTCAATCCTCAATACTCAATCTTCAATCATCATCCTCAATCCTCAATTCTCAGTCGCCAATCCTCAGTCATCAATCCTCAATCTTCAATACTCAATCGTCAATCCTTAGTCCTCAATCCTCAATCCTCAATCCTCGTTCCTCAAACCTCAATCCTCAACCCTCAGTCTTCATCCTCAATCCTCAAACCTCAATCCTCAATCCTCAATATTCAATCATCAATACTCAATCTTCAATCCTCAATCCTCAAACCTCAATCCTCAATCCTCATTCTTCAATCCTAAATACCCAATCCTTAATCTTCAATCCTCAATCCTCAATCCTCATTTCTCAATCCTCAATTCTTAATCCTCAGACCTCAAACATCAATATTCAATCCTCAGTCCTCGTCCTCAATCCACAACCCTCAATCCTCAGTCCTCAATATTCAATCATCATAATTCAATCTTCAATACTCAATCCTCAATCCTCAATCCTCAATCCTCAATCCTCAATCTTCAACCCTGAATCCTCAATCCTCAATACTCAATCCTCAATCTTCAATCCTCAATACTCAATCTTCAATCCTCAATCCTCAAACCTCAATCCTCAATCCTCATTCTTCAATCCTAAATACCCAATCCTCAATTTCCAATCCTCAATCCTGAATCCTCAATTCTCAATCCTCAATCCTTAATCCTCAGAACTCAAACATCAATATTCAACCCTCAGTCCTCGTCCTCAATCCACAACCCTCAATCCTCAGTCCTCAATATTCAATCACCAATATTCAATCTTCAATCCTCAATCCTCAATCCTCAATCCTCAATCCTCAATCCTCAATCTTCAACCCTGAATCCTCAATCCTCAATACTCAGTCCTCAATCTTCAATCCTCAACACTCTGTCTTCAATCCTTAATCCTCAATCCTCAATCCTCAATCCTCAATCTTCAATCCTCAACACACAATCTTCAATCCTCAATCCTCAATCCTCAATCCTCAATCTTCATTCTTCAATCCTCAATACCCAATCCTCAATCTTCAACCCTCAATCCTCAATCCTCAATCCTAATTCCTCAATCCTCTTTCTTCAATCCTCAATACCCAATCCTCAATTTCAATCCTCAATCCTCAATCCTCATTTCTCAATCCTCAATCCTCAACCCTCAGCCCTCATCCTCCATCCTCAGTACTCAATCCTCTATCCTCAATCTTCAATCCTCAATACCCAATCTTCAATCCTCATTCCTCAATCCTCAATCCTCAATCCTCAATCTTCAATCCTCAATACTCAATCTGCAATCCTCAATCCTCAAACCTCAATCCTCAATCCTCATTCCTCAATCCTCAATACCCAATCCTCAATCCTCAATCCTCAATCCTCAATCCTCAATCCTCAATATTCAATCATCAATACTCAATCTTCAATCCTCAATCTTCAATCCTCAATACTCAATCTTCAATCCTCAATCCTCAATCCTCAATCCTCAATTCCCAGACATCAATACTCAATCTACAATATTCAATCCTCAATCCTTAATCCTCAATCCAGAATACTCAACCTTCAACACTCAATACTCAATCTTCAATCCTCAATCCTCAATCCTCAATCCTCAATCCTCAATCCTCGATATTCAATCCTCAATACTCAATCTTCAATCATCATCCTCAATCCTCAATTCTCAGTCGCCAATCCTCAGTCATCAATCCTCAATCTTCAATACTCAATCGTCAATCCTTAGTCCTCAATCCTCAATCCTCAATCCTCGTTCCTCAAACCTCAATCCTCAACCCTCAGTCTTCATCCTCAATCCTCAAACCTCAATCCTCAATCCTCAATATTCAATCATCAATACTCAATCTTCAATCCTCAATCCTCAAACCTCAATCCTCAATCCTCATTCTTCAATCCTAAATACCCAATCCTTAATCTTCAATCCTCAATCCTCAATCCTCATTTCTCAATCCTCGATTCTTAATCCTCAGACCTCAAACATCAATATTCAATCCTCAGTCCTCGTCCTCAATCCACAACCCTCAATCCTCAGTCCTCAATATTCAATCATCATAATTCAATCTTCAATACTCAATCCTCAATCCTCAATCCTCAATCCTCAATCCTCAATCCTCAATCTTCAACGCTGAATCCTCAATCCTCAATACTCAATCCTCAATCTTCAATCCTCAATACTCAATCTTCAATCCTCAATCCTCAATCCTCAATCCTCAATCCTCAATCTTCAATCCTCAACACTCAATCTTCAATCCTCAATCCTCAATCCTCAATCCTCAATCCTCATTCTTCAATCCTCAATACCCAATCCTCAATCTTCAATCCTCAATCCTCAATCCTCAAGCCTAATTCCTCAATCCTCATTCTTCAATCCTCAATACCCAATCCACAATTTCAATCCTGAATCTTCAATCCTCATTTCTCAAACCTCAATCCTCAACCCTCAGTCCTCATACTTAATTCGCAATTCTCAATCCTCAATCCTCAATCCTCAATCTTCAATCCTCAAACCTCAATCCTCAATTCTCAATCGTCAATCCTCAATTCCCATACCTCAAACGTCAATACTCAACCCTCAGTCCTCGTCCTCAATCCACAACCCTCAATCCTCAATCCTCAATCTTCAATCATCAATATTCAATCTTCAGTCCTCAATCCTCAATCCTCAATCCTCAATCCTCAATACTCAATGTTCAATCCGCAATCCCCAGTCATCAATCTTCAATCCTCAATGCTCAATCCTTAAACCTCAATCCTCAACACTCAATTATCAATACTCAATCTTCAATCCTCAATCCTCAATCCTCAATCCCCAATCCTCAATCCTCAGGCATCAATACTCAATCTTCAGTACTCAATCCTCAATCCTCAACCCTCAATCCTCAATCCTCAACCCTCAATCCTCATTCCTCAAACCTCAATCCTCAACCCTCAGTCCTCATCCTCAATTCTCAACTCTCAATTCTCAATCCTCAATCCTCAATCCTCAATCTTCAATCCTCAATAATCAACCACCAATCCTAGATCCTCAATCCCCAATCCTCAATCCTTAATCCTCAATCTTCAATCCTTAATTCTCAATCGTCAATCTTCAATCCTCAATACTCAATCTTCAATCCTCAATCCTCAATCCTCAATCCTCAATCCTTAATCCTCAATCGTCAATCTTCAATCCTCAATACTCAATCTTCAATCCTCAATCCTCAATCCTCAATCCTCAATCCTCATTCTCCAATACTCAATACCCAATCCTCAATCTTCAATCCTCAATCCTCAATCCTCAATTCTCAATCCTCAGTCCTCAATCTTCAATCCTCAATCCTCAAACCTCAATCCTCAACCGTCAGTCCTCGTCCTCAATCCTCAGGCATCAATACTCAATCTTCAATACCCAATCCTCAATCCTCAATCCTAAATCCTCAATCCTCAACCCTCAATCCTCATTCCTCAAACCTCAATCCTCAACCCTCAGTTCTCATACTCAATTCTCAATTCTCAATCCTCAATCCTCAATCCTCAATCTTCAATCCTCAATAATCAATATCCAATTCTAGATCCTCCATCCCCAATCTTCAATCCTTAATCCTCAATCTTCAATCCCCAATCACCATTACTCAATCTTCAATCCTCAATGCTCAATCCTCAATCGTCAATCCTCAGTCCTCAGTCCTCAATCTTCAATCCTCAAACCTCAATCCTCAACCGTCAGTCCTCATTCCTCAAACCTCAATCCTCAACCCTCAGTCCTCATCCTCAATTCTCAACTCTCAATTCTCAATCCTCAATCCTCAATCCTCAATCTTCAATCCTCAATAATCAACCACCAATCCTAGATCCTCAATCCCCTATCCTCAATCCTTAATCCTCAATCTTCAATCCTTAATTCTCAATCGTCAATCTTCAATCCTCAATACTCAATCTTCAATCCTCAATCCTCAATCCTCAATCCTCAATCCTTAATCCTCAATCGTCAATCTTCAATCCTCAATACTCAATCTTCAATCCTCAATCCTCAATCCTCAATCCTCAATCCTCATTCTCCAATACTCAATACCCAATCCTCAATCTTCAATCCTCAATCCTCAATCCTCAATTCTCAATCCTCAGTCCTCAATCTTCAATCCTCAATCCTCAAACCTCAATCCTCAACCGTCAGTCCTCGTCCTCAATCCTCAGGCATCAATACTCAATCTTCAATACCCAATCCTCAATCCTCAATCCTAAATCCTCAATCCTCAACCCTCAATCCTCATTCCTCAAACCTCAATCCTCAACCCTCAGTTCTCATACTCAATTCTCAATTCTCAATCCTCAATCCTCAATCCTCAATCTTCAATCCTCAATAATCAATATCCAATTCTAGATCCTCCATCCCCAATCTTCAATCCTTAATCCTCAATCTTCAATCCCCAATCACCATTACTCAATCTTCAATCCTCAATGCTCAATCCTCAATCGTCAATCCTCAGTCCTCAGTCCTCAATCTTCAATCCTCAAACCTCAATCCTCAACCGTCAGTCCTCATACTCCATCCTCAATCCTCAATCCTCAGTCCTCAATCTTCAATCCCCAATACTCAATCTTCAATCCTGAATCCTCAATCCTCAATCCTCAATCCTCAATCCTCAGGCATCAATACTCAATCTTCAATACTCAATCCTCAATCCTCAATCCTCAATCCTCAATACTCAACCATCAATCCTCAGTTCTCAAACCTCAATCCTCAACCCTCAGTCCTCATCCTCAATTCTCAATTCTCAATTCTCAATCCTCAATCCACAATCCTCAATCTTCAATTCTCAATAATCAATCTCCGATCCTAGGTCCTCAATCCCCAACCTTCAATCGTTAATCCTCAATCTTCAATCCTCAATCCCCAGTCATCAATCTTCAATCCTCAATGCTCAATCCTCAATCCTCAATCCTCAGTCCTCAATCCCCAATCCTCAATCCTCAAACCTCAATCCTCAAACGTCAGTCCTCGTCCTCAATCCTCAAACCTCAATCCTCAATCCTCAATATTCAATCATCAATACTCAATCTTCAATCCTCAATCCTCAAACCACAATCCTCAATCCTCATTCTTCAATCCTAAATACCCAATCCGCAATTTCCAATCCTCAATCCACAACCCTCAATCCTCAGTCCTCAATATTCAATCATCAATATTCAATCTTCAATCCTCAATCCTCAATCCTCAATCCTCAATCCTCAATCCTCAATCCTCAATCCTCAATCCTCAATCCTCAATCCTCAATCCTCAATCCTCAATCCTCAATCCTCAATATTCAATCCTCAATACTCAATCTTCGATCATCAATCCTCAATCCTCAATTCTCAGTCGTCAATCCTCAGTCATCAATCCTCAATCTTCAATACTCAATCGTCAATCCTTAGTCCTCAATCCTCAATATTCAATCATCAATACTCAATCTTCAATGCTCAATCCTCAAACCTCAATCCCCAATCCTCATTCTTCAATCCTAAATACCCAATCCTCAATCTTCAATCCTCATTCCCCAATACTCAATTCTCAATCCTCATTCCTTAATCCTCAGACCTCAAACATCAATATTCAACCCTCAGTCCTCGTCCTCAATCCACAACACTCAATCCTCAGTCCTCAATATTTAATCATCAATATTCAATCTTCAATCCTCAATCCTCAATCCTCAATCCTCAATCCTCAATCCTCAACCTTCAACCCTGAATCCTCAATCCTCAATTCTCAGTCCTCAATCTTCAATCCTCAATTCTCAATCTTCAATCCTCAATCCTCAATCCTCAATCCACAATCCTCAATCCTCAATCCTCAATCCTCAATCCTCAATACTCAATACTCAATCTTCAATCCTCAATACTCAATCTTGAATGCTCAATCCTCAATCCCCAATTCTCAATATTCAATCATCAATACTCAATCTTCAATACTCAATCCTCAATCCTCAATTCTCAATCCTCAATCCTCAATCCTCAATCCTCAATCCTCAATCCTCAATCCTCAATCCTCAATCCTCAATCCACAATCCTCAACCTTCAATACCCAATAATCAATCTCCAATCGTAGATCCTCAATCCTCAATCCTCAATCCTCAATCTTCAACCCTGAATCCTCAATCCTCAATACTCAATCCTCAATCCTCAATCCTCAATCCTCAATCCTCAATCTTCAATCCTCATTCTTCAATCCTCAATACCCAATCCTCAATTTCAATCCTCAATCCTCAATCGTCATTTCTCAATCCTCAATCCTCAACCCTCAGCCCTCATCCTCCATCCTCAATCCTCAATCCTCAATCCTCAATCTTCAATCCTCAATTCTCAATCTTCAATCCTCGATCCTCAATCTTCAATCCTCAATCCTCAATCCTCATTCCCCAACCCTCAATCCTCATTCCTCAAACCTCAATCCTCAACCCTCAGTCCTCATACTCAATTCTCAATTCTCAATCCTCAATCCTCAATCCTCAATCCTCAATCCTCAGTACTCAATCCTCAATGCTCAACCTTCAATCCTCAATACTCAATCTTCAATCCTCAATCCTCAATCCTCAATCCTCAGACCTCAAACCTCAATCTTCAACCCTGAATCCTCAATCCTCAATACTCAATCCTCAATCTTCAATCCTCAATCCTCAATCCTCAGTCATCAATACTCAATCTTCAATGCTCAATCCTCAATCCTCAATCCTCAATCCTCATTCCTCAAACCTCAATCCTCAACCCTCAGTCCTCATACTCAATCCTCAATTCTCAATCCGCAATCCTCAATCCTCAATCCTCAATCTTCAGTCCTCAATCCTCAATCCTCAATCCTCAATCCTCAATCCTCAATCCTCAATATTCAATCATCAATACTCAATCTTCAATCCTCAATCCTCAAACCTCAATCCTCAATCCTCATTCTTCAATCCTAAATACCCAATCCTTAATCTTCAATCCTCAATCCTCAATCCTCATTTCTCAATCCTCAATTCTTAATCCTCAGACCTCAAACATCAATATTCAATCCTCAGTCCTCGTCCTCAATCCACAACCCTCAATCCTCAGTCCTCAATATTCAATCATCATAATTCAATCTTCAATACTCAATCCTCAATCCTCAATCCTCAATCCTCAATCCTCAATCTTCAACCCTGAATCCTCAATCCTCAATACTCAATCCTCAATCTTCAATCCTCAATACTCAATCTTCAATCCTCAATCCTCAAACCTCAATCCTCAATCCTCATTCTTCAATCCTAAATACCCAATCCTCAATTTCCAATCCTCAATCCTGAATCCTCAATTCTCAATCCTCAATCCTTAATCCTCAGAACTCAAACATCAATATTCAACCCTCAGTCCTCGTCCTCAATCCACAACCCTCAATCCTCAGTCCTCAATATTCAATCACCAATATTCAATCTTCAATCCTCAATCCTCAATCCTCAATCCTCAATCGTCAATCCTCAATCTTCAACCCTGAATCCTCAATCCTCAATACTCAGTCCTCAATCTTCAATCCTCAACACTATGTCTTCAATCCTTAATCCTCAATCCTCAATCCTCAATCCTCAATCTTCAATCCTCAACACACAATCTTCAATCCTCAATCCTCAATCCTCAATCCTCAATCTTCATTCTTCAATCCTCAATACCCAATCCTCAATCTTCAACCCTCAATCCTCAATCCTCAATCCTAATTCCTCAATCCTCTTTCTTCAATCCTCAATACCCAATCCTCAATTTCAATCCTCAATCCTCAATCCTCATTTCTCAATCCTCAATCCTCAACCCTCAGCCCTCATCCTCCATCCTCAGTACTCAATCCTCTATCCTCAATCTTCAATCCTCAATACCCAATCTTCAATCCTCATTCCTCAATCCTCAATCCTCAATCCTCAATCTTCAATCCTCAATACTCAATCTGCAATCCTCAATCCTCAAACCTCAATCCTCAATCCTCATTCCTCAATCCTCAATACCCAATCCTCAATCCTCAATCCTCAATCCTCAATCCTCAATCCTCAATATTCAATCATCAATACTCAATCTTCAATCCTCAATCTTCAATCCTCAATCCTCAAACCTCAATCCTCAATCCTCATTCTTCAATCCTAAATACCCAATCCTTAATCTTCAATCCTCAATCCTCAATCCTCATTTCTCAATCCTCAATCCTCAGTCCTCAGTCGTCGAACCTCAATCCCCGACCCTTAGCACTCATCCTCAATCCTCAGTCCTCAATCCTCAATCCTCAAACCTAAATCCTCTACCGTCAGTCCTCGTCCTCAATCCTCAAACCTCAATCCTCAATCCTCAATATTCAATCATCAATACTCAATCATCAATCCTCAATCCTCAATCCTCAATCCTCAATCCTCAATCCTCATACTTCAATCCTCAATACCCAATCCTCAATCTTCAATCCTCAATCCTCAATCCTCAATCCTAATTCCTCAATCCTCATTCTTCAATCCTCAATACCCAATCCTCAATTTCAATCCTCAATCCTCAATCTTCAATTATCAATACTCAATCTGCAATCCTCAATACTCAATCCTCAATCCTCAATTCTCAAACCTCAATCTTCAATCCTCAATCCTCAATCCTCAATATTCAATCCTCAATCTTCAATCCTCAATACCCACTCCTCAATCTTCAATCCTCAATCCTCAATCCTGAATCCTAATACCTCAATCCTCATTCTTCAATCCTCAATACCCAATCCTCAATTTCAATCCTCAATCCTCAATCCTCAATTCTCAATCCTCAATCCTCAGTCCTCAGTCCTCAAACCGCAATCCTCAACCCTCAGCCCCCATCCTCCATCCTCAATCCTCAATCCTCAATCCTCAACCTTCAATCCTCAATTCTCAGTCTTCAATCCTCGATCCTGAATCATCAATCAACAATCCTCAATCCTCAGGCATCAATACTCAATCTTCAATACTCAATCCTCAATCCTCAATCCTCAGTCCACAATCCCCAATCCTCAATCTTCAAACCTCAATGCTCAACCGTCAGTCCTCGTCCTCAATCCTCAATATTCAATCATCAATACTCAATCTTCAATTCTCAATCCTCAAACCTCAATCCTCAATCCTCATTCTTCAATCCTCAATCCTCAATCCTCAATCTTCAACCCTGAATCCTCAATCCTCAATACTCAGTCCTCAATCTTCAATCCTCAATACTCAATCGTCAATCCTGAATACTCAATCTTCAATCCTCAATCCTCAATCCTCAATCCTCAATCCTCATCCTTCAATCCTCAATACCCAGTCCTCAATCTTCAATCCTCAATCCTCAGTCCTCAATCCTCAATCCTCAATCCTCATTCTTCAATCCTCAATACCCAGTCCTCAATCTTCAATCCTCAATCCTCAATCCTCAATTCTCAATCGTCAATCCTCAATTCCCAGACCTCAAACGTCAATACTCAACCCTCAGTCCTCGTCCTCAATCCACAACCCTCAATCCTCAATCCTCAATCTTCAATCATCAATATTCAATCTTCAGTCCTCAATCCTCAATCCTCAATCCTCAATCCTCAATCCTCAATGTTCAATCCGCAATCCCCAGTCATCAATCTTCAATCCTCAATGCTCAATCCTTAAACCTCAATCGTCAACACTCAATTCTCAATACTCAATCTTCAATCCTCAATCCTCAATCCTCAATCCCCAATCCTCAATCCTCAGGCATCAATACTCAATCTTCAGTACTCAATCCTCAATCCTCAATCCTCAATCCTCAATCCTCAACCCTCAATCCTCATTCCTCAAACCTCAATCCTCAACCCTCAGTCCTCATCCTCAATTCTCAACTCTCAATTCTCAATCCTCAATCCTCAATCCTCAATCTTCAATCATCAACAATCAACCACCAATCCTAGATCCTCAATCCCCAATCCTCAATCCTTAATCCTCAATCTTCAATCCTTAATTCTCAATCGTCAATCTTCAATCCTCAATACTCAATCTTCAATCCTCAATCCTCAATCCTCAATCCTCAATCCTTAATCCTCAATCGTCAATCTTCAATCCTCAATACTCAATCGTCAATCCTCAATCCTCAATCCTCAATCCTCAATCCTCATTCTCCAATACTCAATACCCAATCCTCAATCTTCAATCCTCAATCCTCAATCCTCAATTCTCAATCCTCAGTCCTCAATCTTCAATCCTCAATCCTCAAACCTCAATCCTCAACCGTCAGTCCTCGTCCTCAATCCTCAGGCATCAATACTCAATCTTCAATACCCAATCCTCAATCCTCAATCCTAAATCCTCAATCCTCAACCCTCAATCCTCATTCCTCAAACCTCAATCCTCAACCCTCAGTTCTCATACTCAATTCTCAATTCTCAATCCTCAATCCTCAATCCTCAATCCTCAATCCTCAGTACTCAATCCTCAATCCTCAACCTTCAATCCTCAATACTCAATCTTCAATCCTCAATCCTCAATCCTCAATTCTCAATCCTCAATCCTCAGTCCTCAGTCCTCAAACCGCAATCCTCAACCCTCAGCCCCCATCCTCCATCCTCAATCCTCAATCCTCAATCCTCAACCTTCAATCCTCAATTCTCAGTCTTCAATCCTCGATCCTGAATCATCAATCCACAATCCTCAATCCTCAGGCATCAATACTCAATCTTCAATACTCAATCCTCAATCCTCAATCCTCAGTCCACAATCCCCAATCCTCAATCCTCAAACCTCAATGCTCAACCGTCAGTCCTCGTCCTCAATCCTCAATATTCAATCATCAATACTCAATCTTCAATCCTCAATCCTCAATAATCAATCTCCAATCCTAGATCCTCAATCCTCAATCCTCAATCCTCAAACCTCAATCCTCATTCTTCAATCCTCAATACCCAATCCTCAATCTTCAATCCTCAAACATCAATCCTCAATTCTCAATCCTCAATCCTCAGTCCTCAGTCGTCGAACCTCAATCCCCGACCCTTAGCACTCATCCTCAATCCTCAGTCCTCAATCCTCAATCCTCAAACCTAAATCCTCTACCGTCAGTCCTCGTCCTCAATCCTCAACCCTCAATCCTCAATCCTTAATATTCAATCATCAATACTCAATCATCAATCCTCAATCCTCAATCCTCAATCCTCAATCCTCAATCCTCAATACTCGATCTTCAACCCTGAATCCTCAATCCTCAATACTCAGTCCTCAATCTTCAATCCTCAATACTCAATCTTCAATCCCCAATCCTCAATCCTCAATCCTCAATCCTCAATCTTCAATCCTCAACACTAATCTTCAATCCTCAATCCTCAATCCTCAATCCTCAATCCTCATACTTCAATCCTCAATACCCAATCCTCAATCTTCAATCCTCAAACATCAATCCTCAATTCTCAATCCTCAATCCTCAGTCCTCAGTCGTCGAACCTCAATCCCCGACCCTTAGCACTCATCCTCAATCCACAGTCCTCAATCCTCAATCCTCAAACCTAAATCCTCTACCGTCAGTCCTCGTCCTCAATCCTCAAACCTCAATCCTCAATCCTCAATATTCAATCATCAATACTCAATCATCAATCCTCAATCCTCAATATTCAATCCTCAATAATCAACCTCCAATCCTAGATCCTCAATCCCCAATCCTCAATCCTTAATCCTCAATCTTCAATCCTTAATTCTCAATCGTCAATCTTCAATCCTCAATACTCAATTTTCAATCCTCAATCCTCAATCCTCAATCCTCAATCCTTAATCCTCAATCGTCAATCTTCAATCCTCAATACTCAATCTTCAATCCTCAATCCTCAATCCTCAATCCTCAATCCTCAATTCTCAATCCTCAGTCCTCAATCTTCAATCCTCAATCCTCAAACCTCAATCCTCAACCGTCAGTCCTCGTCCTCAATTCTCAAACCTCAATCCTCAATCCTCAATATTCAATCATCAATACTCAATCTTCTATCCTCAATGCTCTATCCTCAATCCTCAATCCTCAATCCTCGATATTCAAGACACAACCCTCAGCCATCAATTCTCAATACTCAACCATCAATCCTCAATTCTCAATACTCAATAGAATATTCTGAATACTCATGGTTCAATACTCAATCCACAATATTCAATAATCAAATCTCAATCCTCAACCTTCAATCCTCAATACTCAATTTCAATCCTCAATCCTCAGTTCTCAATCCCCAATACTCAATCCTCAATCGTCAATCCTCAATCCCCAATCCTCAATCTTCAATCCTCAACCTCAATCCTCAATCCTCAATCCTCAATCCTCAACCTTCAATCATCAATATTCAATCTTCAATCCTCAATCCTCATTCTTCAATCCTCAATACCCAATCCTCAATCTTCAATCCTCAATCATCAGTCCTCAATTCTCAATCCTCAATCCTCAGTCCTCAGTCGTCAAACCTCAGTCCCCGACCCTCAGCCCTCATCCTCAATCCTCAGTCCTCAATCCTCAATCCTCAAACCTCAAACCTCTACCGTCAGTCCTCGTACTCAATCCTCAAACCTCAATCCTCAGTCCTCAATATTCAATCATCAATACTCAATCTTCAATCCTCAATCCTCAATCTTCATTCATCAATATTCACCTTCAATCCTCAATAATGAATCTTCAATCATCAATCCTCAATCCTCAATCCTCAATCCTCAATCCTGAATATTCAATCCTCAGTCCCCAACCCTCAATCTTCAATCCTCAGTCCTCAATCCTCAATCGTCAATCCTCAATACTCAGTCCTCAGTCCTCAAACCTCAATACTCAATCTTCAGTCCTCAATCCTCAATCCTCAATCCTCAATCCTCAATCCTCAATGTTCAATCCGCAATACCCAATCCTCAATCTTCAATCCTCAATCCTCAATCCTCAATCCTCAATTCTCAATACTCAGTCCTCAATTCTCAGTCCTCAAACCTAAATCCTGAATCCACAATCCTGAATCCTCAATCTTCAGACCTCAGTCCTCAACAATCGGTCGTCATATCTCAGTCCTCAATAGAATATCATCAATTCACACATTTCAATCCTCAATCCTCAATCCTCAATCCTCAATCCTCAATCGTCAATCCTCAATCCTCAATCCTCAATCTTCAATCCTCAATACTCAATCTGCAATCCTCAATCCTCAAACCTCAATCCTCAATCCTCATTCTTCAATCCTCAATACTCAATCTTGAATGCTCAATCCTCAATCCCCAATTCTCAATATTCAATCATCAATACTCAATCTTCAATACTCAATCCTCAATCCTCAATTCTCAATCCTCAATCCTCAATCCTCAATCCTCAATCCTCAATCCTCAATCCTCAATCCTCAATCCACAATCCTCAACCTTCAATACCCAATAATCAATCTCCAATCGTAGATCCTCAATCCTCAATCCTCAATCCTCAATCTTCAAACCTGAATCCTCAATCCTCAATACTCAATCCTCAATCCTCAATCCTCAATCCTCAATCCTCAATCTTCAATCCTCAACACTCAATCTTCAATCCTCAATCCTCAATCCTCAATCCTCAATCCTCAATCTTCAATCCTCAACACTAATCTTCAATCCTCAATCCTCCATCCTCAATCCTCAATCCTCATTCTTCAATCCTCAATACCCAATCCTCAATTTCAATCCTCAATCCTCAATCGTCATTTCTCAATCCTCAATCCTCAATCCTCAGCCCTCATCCTCCATCCTCAATCCTCAATCCTCAATCCTCAATCTTCAATCCTCAATTCTCAATCTTCAATCCTCGATCCTCAATCTTCAATCCTCAATCCTCAATCCTCAGTCATCAATACTCAATCTTCAATGCTCAATCCTCAATCCTCAATCCTCAATCCTCATTCCCCAACCCTCAATCCTCATTCCTCAAACCTCAATCCTCAACCCTCAGCCCTCATACTCAATTCTCAATTCTCAATCCTCAATCCTCAATCCTCAATCCTCAATCCTCAGTACTCAATCCTCAATGCTCAACCTTCAATCCTCAATACTCAATCTTCAATCCTCAATCCTCAATCCTCAATCCTCAGACCTCAAACCTCAATCTTCAACCCTGAATCCTCAATCCTCAATACTCAATCCTCAATCTTCAATCCTCAATCCTCAATGCTCAGTCATCAATACTCAATCTTCAATGCTCAATCCTCAATCCTCAATCCTCATTCCTCAAACCTCAATCCTCAACCCTCAGTCCTCATACTCAATCCTCAATTCTCAATCCGCAATCCTCAATCCTCAATCCTCAATCTTCAGTCCTCAATCCTCAATCCTCAATCCTCAATCCTCAATCCTCAATCCTCAATGTTCAGTCCGCAATGCCCAATCCTCAATCTTCAATCCTCAGTCCTCAATCCTCAATCCTCAATTCTCAATACTCAGTCCTCAATTCTCAGTCCTCAATAGAATATCATCAATTCACACATTTCAATACTCAATACTCAATCTGCAATCTTCAAATCTCTATCCACAAACATCAGTTCTCATCACTCAACCCTCAACACTCAGTCCCCAATCCTCAATCTTCAATCCTCAATCCTCAATCCTCAATTCCCAATCCTCAATCCTCAGTCCTCAGACCTCAAACCTCAATCCTCAACTCTCAGCCCTCATCCTCAATCCTCAATACTCAATCTTCAATCCTCAATCCTCAATCCGCAAGCCTCAATCCTCAATCCTCAATCCTCAGTCATCAAACCTCAATCCTCAACACTCAATTCTCAATCCTCCATCTTCAATCCTCAATCCTCAATCCTCAATCCCCAATCCTCAATCCTCAGGCATCAATACTCAATCTTCAATACTCAATCCTCAATCCTCAATCCTCAATCCTCAATCCTCAACCCTCAATCCTCATTCCTCAAACCTCAATCCTCAACCCTCGGTCCTCATCCTCAATCCTCAATACTCAATCATCAATCCTCAATCCTCAATCTTCAATCCTCAATAATCAACCTCCAATCCTAGATCCTCAATCCCCAATCTTCAATCCTTAATCCTCAATCTTCAATCCTTAATTCTCAATCGTCAATCTTCACTCCTCAATACTCAATCTTCAATCCTCAATCCTCAATCCTCAATCCTCAATCCTCACTCTTCAATACTCAATACCCAATCCTCAATCTTCAATCCTCAATCCTCAATCCTCAATTCTCAATCCTCAATCCTCAGTCCTCTGTCCTCAAACCTCGATCCTCTACCCTCAGCCCTCATCCTCCATCCTCAATCCTCAATCATCAATCCTCAATCTTATATCCTCAATATTCAATCTTCAATCCTCAATCCTCAATCCCCAATCCTCAATCCTCAATCCTCAGTGATCAATACTCAATCTTCAATACTCAATCCTCAATCCTCAATCCTCAATCCTCAATCCTCAATCCTCAATCCTCAATCCTCAATCCCCATTTCCCAAACCTCAATCCTCAACCCTCAGCCCTCATCCTCAATTCTCAATTCTCAATCCTCAATCATCAATCCTCAATCTTCAATCCTCAATCCTCAATCCTCAATCCTCAGTACTCAATCCTCAATCCTCAACCTTCAATCCTCAATACTCAATCTTCAATCCTCAATCCTCAATCCTCAATCCTCAATCCTCAATCTTCAATACTCAATCCTCAATCCTCAATCTTCAATCCTCAATACTCAATCTGCAATCCTCAATCCTCAAACCTCAATCCTCAATCCTCATTCTTCAATCCTCAATGCCCAATCCTCAATCTTCAATCCTCAATCCTCAATCCTCAATTCTCAATCCTCAATCCTCAGTCCTCAGTCCTCAAACCGCAATCCTCAACCCTCAGCCCCCATCCTCCATCCTCAATCCTCAATCCTCAATCCTCAACCTTCAATCCTCAATTCTCAGTCTTCAATCCTCGATCCTGAATCATCAATCCACAATCCTCAATCCTCAGGCATCAATACTCAATCTTCAATACTCAATCCTCAATCCTCAATCCTCAGTCCACAATCCCCAATCCTCAATCCTCAAACCTCAATGCTCAACCGTCAGTCCTCGTCCTCAATCCTCAATATTCAATCATCAATACTCAATCTTCAATCCTCAATCCTCAATAATCAATCTCCAATCCTAGATCCTCAATCCTCAATCCTCAATCCTCAATCCTCAATCCTCAATCCTCATTCTCCAATCCTCAATACCCAATCCTCAATCTTCAATCCTCAAACATCAATCCTCAATTCTCAATCCTCAATCCTCAGTCCTCAGTCGTCGAACCTCAATCCCCGACCCTTAGCACTCATCCTCAATCCTCAGTCCTCAATCCTCAATCCTCAAACCTAAATCCTCTACCGTCAGTCCTCGTCCTCAATCCTCAACCCTCAATCCTCAATCCTTAATATTCAATCATCAATACTCAATCATCAATACTCAATCCTCAATCCTCAATCCTCAATCCTCAATCCTCAATACTCGATCTTCAACCCTGAATCCTCAATCCTCAATACTCAGTCCTCAATCTTCAATCCTCAATACTCAATCTTCAATCCCCAATCCTCAATCCTCAATCCTCAATCCTCAATCTTCAATCCTCAACACTAATCTTCAATCCTCAATCCTCAATCCTCAATCCTCAATCCTCATACTTCAATCCTCAATACCCAATCCTCAATCTTCAATCCTCAAACATCAATCCTCAATTCTCAATCCTCAATCCTCAGTCCTCAGTCGTCGAACCTCAATCCCCGACCCTTAGCACTCATCCTCAATCCACAGTCCTCAATCCTCAATCCTCAAACCTAAATCCTCTACCGTCAGTCTCGTCCTCAATCCTCAAACCTCAATCCTCAATCCTCAATATTCAATCATCAATACTCAATCATCAATCCTCAATCCTCAATATTCAATCCTCAATAATCAACCTCCAATCCTAGATCCTCAATCCCCAATCCTCAATCCATAATCCTCAATCTTCAATCCTTATTTCTCAATCGTCAATCTTCAATCCTCAATACTCAATTTTCAATCCTCAATCCTCAATCCTCAATCCTCAATCCTTAATCCTCAATCGTCAATCTTCAATCCTCAATACTCAATCTTCAATCCTCAATCCTCAATCCTCAATCCTCAATCCTCAATTCTCAATCCTCAGTCCTCAATCTTCAATCCTCAATCCTCAAACCTCAATCCTCAACCGTCAGTCCTCGTCCTCAATTCTCAAACCTCAATCCTCAATCCTCAATATTCAATCATCAATACTCAATCTTCTATCCTCAATGCTCTATCCTCAATCCTCAATCCTCAATCCTCAATATTCAAGACACAACCCTCAGCCATCAATTCTCAATACTCAACCATCAATCCTCAATTCTCAATACTCAATAGAATATTCTGAATACTCATGGTTCAATACTCAATCCACAATATTCAATAATCAAATCTCAATCCTCAACCTTCAATCCTCAATACTCAATTTCAATCCTCAATCCTCAGTTCTCAATCCCCAATACTCAATCCTCAATCGTCAATCCTCAATCCCCAATCCTCAATCTTCAATCCTCAACCTCAATCCTCAATCCTCAATCCTCAATCCTCAACCTTCAATCATCAATATTCAATCTTCAATCCTCAATCCTCATTCTTCAATCCTCAATACCCAATCCTCAATCTTCAATCCTCAATCATCAGTCCTCAATTCTCAATCCTCAATCCTCAGTCCTCAGTCGTCAAACCTCAGTCCCCGACCCTCAGCCCTCATCCTCAATCCTCAGTCCTCAATCCTCAATCCTCAAACCTCAAACCTCTACCGTCAGTCCTCGTACTCAATCCTCAAACCTCAATCCTCAGTCCTCAATATTCAATCATCAATACTCAATCTTCAATCCTCAATCCTCAATCTTCATTCATCAATATTCACCTTCAATCCTCAATAATGAATCTTCAATCATCAATCCTCAATCCTCAATCCTCAATCCTCAATCCTCAATCCTGAATATTCAATCCTCAGTCCCCAACCCTCAATCTTCAATCCTCAGTCCTCAATCCTCAATCGTCAATCCTCAATACTCAGTCCTCAGTCCTCAAACCTCAATACTCAATCTTCAGTCCTCAATCCTCAATCCTCAATCCTCAATCCTCAATCCTCAATGTTCAATCCGCAATACCCAATCCTCAATCTTCAATCCTCAATCCTCAATCCTCAATCCTCAATTCTCAATACTCAGTCCTCAATTCTCAGTCCTCAAACCTCAATCCTGAATCCACAATCCTGAATCCTCAATCTTCAGACCTCAGTCCTCAACAATCGGTCGTCATATCTCAGTCCTCAATAGAATATCATCAATTCACACATTTCAATCCTCAATCCTCAATCCTCAATCCTCAATCCTCAATCGTCAATCCTCAATCCTCAATCCTCAATCTTCAATCCTCAATACTCAATCTGCAATCCTCAATCCTCAAACCTCAATCCTCAATCCTCATTCTTCAATCCTCAATGCCCAATCATCAAGCTTCAATCCTCAATCCTCAATCTTCAATTCTCAACCCTCAATCCTTAATCCTCAGGCATCAATACTCAATCTTCAATACTCAATCCTCAATCCTCAATCCTCAATCCTCAACCCTCAATCCTCATTCCTCAAACCTCAACCCTCAACCCTCAGTCCTCATCCTCAATCCTCAATTCTCAATCATCAATCCTCAATCCTCAATCTTCAATCCTCAATAATCAACCTCCAATCCTAGATCCTCAATCCCCAATCTTCAATCCTTAATCCTCAATCTTCAATCCTTAATTCTCAATCGTCAAACTTCACTCCTCAATACTCAATCTTCAATCCTCAATCCTCAATCCTCAATCCTCAATCCTCACTCTTCAATACTCAATACCCAATCCTCAATCTTCAATCCTCAATCCTCAATCCTCAATTCTCAATCCTCAATCCTCAGTCCTCTGTCCTCAAACCTCAATCCTCTACCCTCAGCCCTCATCCTCCATCCTCAATCCTCAATCATCAATCCTCAATCTTATATCCTCAATGTTCAATCTTCAATCCTCAATCCTCAATCCCCAATCCTCAATCCTCTATCCTCAGTGATCAATACTCAATCTTCAATACTCAATCCTCAATCCTCAATCCTCAATCCTCAATCCTCAATCCTCAATCCTCATTTCCCAAACCTCAATCCTCAACCCTCAGCCCTCATCCTCAATTCTCAATTCTCAATCCTCAATCCTCAATTCTCAATCCTCAATCCTTAATCCTCAGACCTCAAACATCAATATTCAACCCTCAACCCTCGTCCTCAATCCACAACCCTCAATCCTCAGTCCTCAATATTCAATCATCAATATTCAATCTTCAATCCTCAATCCTCAATCCTCAATCCTCAATCCTCAATCCTCAATCTTCAACCCTGAATCCTCAATCCTCAATACTCAATCCTCAATCTTCAATCCTCAATACTCAATCTTCAATCCTCAATCCTCAATCCTCAATACTCAATCCTCAACCTTCAATCCACAACACTCAATCTTCAATCCTCAATCCTCAATCCTCATTCTTCAATCCTCAATACCCAATCCTCAACCTTCAAACCTCAATCCTTAATCCTCAATCCTAATTCCTCAATCCTCATTCTTCGATCCTCAATACCCAATCCCCAATTTCAATCCTCAATCCTCAATCCTCATTTCTCAATCCTCAATCCTCAACCCTCAGCCCTCATCCTCCATCCTCAATCTTCAATCCTCCATCCTCAATCTTCAATCCTCAATTCTCAATCTTCAATCCTCGATCCTCAATCATCAATCCTCAATCCTCAATCCTCAGGCATCAATACTCAATCCTCAATGCTCAATCCTCAATCCTCAATCCTCAATCCTCAATCTTCAATTATCAATACTCAATCTGCAATCCTCAGTTCTCAATCCCCAATACTCAATCCTCAATCGTCAATCCTCAATCCCCAATCCTCAATCCTCAATCCTCAATCCTCAGTCCTCAATCCTCAATCCTCAATACTCAATCCACAATCCTCAACCTTCAATACTCAATAATCAATCTCCAATCCTAGATCCTCAATCCTCAATCCTCAATCCTCAATCCTCAATCCTCATTCTTCAATCCTCAATACCCAATCCTCAATCTTCAATCCTCAAACATCAATCCTCAATTCTCAATCCTCAATCCTCAGTCCTCAGTCGTCGAACCTCAATCCCCGACCCTTAGCACTCATCCTCAATCCTCAGTCCTCAATCCTCAATCCTCAAACCTAAATCCTCTACCGTCAGTCCTCGTCCTCAATCCTCAACCCTCAATCCTCAATCCTTAATATTCAATCATCAATACTCAATCATCAATCCTCAATCCTCAATCCTCAATCCTCAATCTTCAATCCTCAATAATCAACCTCCAATCCTAGATCCTCAATCCCCAATCTTCAATCCTTAATCCTCAATCTTCAATCCTTAATTCTCAATCGTCAATCTTCACTCCTCAATACTCAATCTTCAATCCTCAATCCTCAATCCTCAATCCTCAATCCTCACTCTTCAATACTCAATACCCAATCCTCAATCTTCAATCCTCAATCCTCAATCCTCAATTCTCAATCCTCAATCCTCAGTCCTCTGTCCTCAAACCTCAATCCTCTACCCTCAGCCCTCATCCTCCATCCTCAATCCTCAATCATCAATCCTCAATCTTATATCCTCAATATTCAATCTTCAATCCTCAATCCTCAATCCCCAATCCTCAATCCTCTATCCTCAGTGATCAGTACTCAATCTTCAATACTCAATCCTCAATCCTCAATCCTCAATCCTCAATCCTCAATCCCCATTTCCCAAACCTCAATCCTCAACCCTCAGCCCTCATCCTCAATTCTCAATTCTCAATCCTCAATCATCAATCCTCAATCTTCAATCCTCAATCCTCAATCCTCAATCCTCAGTACTCAATCCTCAATCCTCAACCTTCAATCCTCAATACTCAATCTTCAATCCTCAATCCTCAATCCTCAATCCTCAATCCTCAATCTTCAATCCTCAATCCTCAATCCTCAATCTTCAATCCTCAATACTCAATCTGCAATCCTCAATCCTCAAACCTCAATCCTCAATCCTCATTCTTCAATCCTCAATGCCCAATCCTCAATCTTCAATCCTCAATCCTCAATCCTCAATTCTCAATCCTCAATCCTTAATCCTCAGACCTCAAACATCAATATTCAACCCTCAACCCTCGTCCTCAATCCACAACCCTCAATCCTCAGTCCTCAATATTCAATCATCAATATTCAATCTTCAATCCTCAATCCTCAATCCTCAATCCTCAATCCTCAATCCTCAATCTTCAACCCTGAATCCTCAATCCTCAATACTCAATCCTCAATCTTCAATCCTCAATACTCAATCTTCAATCCTCAATCCTCAATCCTCAATACTCAATCCTCAATCTTCAATCCACAACACTCAATCTTCAATCCTCAATCCTCAATCCTCAATCCTCAATCCTCATTCTTCAATCCTCAATACCCAATCCTCAACCTTCAAACCTCAATCCTTAATCCTCAATCCTAATTCCTCAATCCTCATTCTTCGATCCTCAATACCCAATCCCCAATTTCAATCCTCAATCCTCAATCCTCATTTCTCAATCCTCAATCCTCAACCCTCAGCCCTCATCCTCCATCCTCAATCCTCAATCCTCAATCCTCAATCTTCAATCCTCAATTCTCAATCTTCAATCCTCGATCCTCAATCATCAATCCTCAATCCTCAATCCTCAGGCATCAATACTCAATCCTCAATGCTCAATCCTCAATCCTCAATCCTCAATCCTCAATCTTCAATTATCAATACTCAATCTGCAATCCTCAGTTCTCAATCCCCAATACTCAATCCTCAATCGTCAATCCTCAATCCCCAATCCTCAATCCTCAATCCTCAATCCTCAGTCCTCAATCCTCAATCCTCGATACTCAATCCACAATCCTCAAACTTCAATACTCAATAATCAATCTCCAATCCTAGATCCTCAATCCTCAATCCTCAATCCTCAATCCTCAATCCTCATTCTTCAATCCTCAATACCCAATCCTCAATCTTCAATCCTCAAACATCAATCCTCAATTCTCAATCCTCAATCCTCAGTCCTCAGTCGTCGAACCTCAATCCCCGACCCTTAGCACTCATCCTCAATCCTCAGTCCTCAATCCTCAATCCTCAAACCTAAATCCTCAAACCCCAATCCTCAATCCTCAGGCATCAGTACTCAATCTTCAATACTCAATCCTCAATCCTCAATCCTCAATCCTCAATCCTCAACCCTCAATCCCCATTCCTCAAACCTCAATCCTCAACCCTCAGTCCTCATCCTCAATTCTCAATTCTCAATTCTCAATCCTCAATCCTCAATCCTCAATCCTCAATCTTCAATCCTCGATAATCAACCTCCAATCCTAGATCCTCAATCCCCAATCTTCAATCCTTAATCCTCAATCTACAATCCTTAATTCTCAATCGTCAATCTTCAATCCTCAATACTCAATCTTCAATCCTCAATCCTCAATCCTCAATCCTCAATCCTTAATCCTCAATCGTCAATCTTCAATCCTCTATACTCAATCTACAATCCTCAATCCTCAATCCTCAATCCTCAATCCTCATTCTTCAATACTCAATACCCAATCCTCAATCTTCAATCCTCAATCCTCAATCCTCAATTCTCAATCCTCAATCCTCAGTCCTCTGTCCTCAAAACTCAATCATCAATCCTCAATCTTATATCCTCAATATTCAATCTTCAATCCTCAATCCTCAATACTCAGTCCTCAATCCTCAATCCTCAGTGATCAATACTCAATCTTCAATACTCAACCCTCAATCCTCAATCCTCAATCCTCAATCCTCAATCCTCAATCCTCAACCCTCAATCCTCATTCCTCAAACCTCAATCCTCAACCCTCAGTCCTCATCCTCAATTCTCAACTCTCAATTCTCAATCCTCAATCCTCAATCCTCAATCTTCAATCCTCAATAATCAACCTCCAATCCTAGATCCTCAATCCCCAATCTTCAATCCTTAATCCTCAATCTTCAATCCTTAATTCTCAATCGTCAACCTTCAATCCTCAATACTCAATCTTCAATCCTCAATCCTCAATCCTCAATCCTCAATCCTTAATCCTCAATCGTCAATCTTCAATCCTCAATACTCAATCTTCAATCCTCAATCCTCAATCCTCAATCCTCAATCCTCATTCTTCAATACTCAATACCCAATCCTCAATCTTCAATCCTCAATCCTCAATCCTCAATTCTCAATCCTCAATCCTCGGTCCTCTGTCCTCAAACCTCAATCCTATACCCTCAGCCCTCATCCTCCATCCTCAATCCTCAATCATCAATGCTCAATCTTATATCTTCAATATTCAATCCTCAATCCTCAATCCTCAATCCTCAATCCTCAATCCTCAATCCTCAATCCTCAGTGATCAATACTCAATCTTCAATACTCAATCCTCAATCCTCAATCATCAATACCCAATCCTCAATTTCAATCCTCAATCCTCAATCCTCAGTTCTCAATCCTCAATCCTCAGTCCTCAGTCCTCAATCCTCAATCCTCAATCCTCAGTGGTCAATACTCAATCTTCAATACTCAATCCTCAATCCTCACTCCTCAATCCTCAATCCTCAATCCTCAATTCTCAATCCTCAATCCCCATTTCCCAAACCTCAATCCTCAACCCTCAGCCCTCATCCTCAATTCTCAATTCTCAATCCTCAATCATCAATCCTCAATCTTCAATCCTCAATCCTCAATCCTCAATCATCAATACCCAATCCTCAATTTCAATCCTCAATCCTCAATCCTCAGTTCTCAATCCTCAATCCTCAGTCATCAGTCCTCAAACCGCAATCCTCAACCCTCAGCCCTCATCCTCCATCCTCAATCCTCAATCCTCAATCCTCAATCCTCAATCTTCAATCCTCAATTCTCAATCCTCAATCCTCAACCCTCAATCCTCATTCCTCAAACCTCAATCCTCAACCCTCAGTTCTCATACTCAATTCTCAATTCTCAATCCTCAATCCTCAATCCTCAATCTTCAATCCTCAATAATCAATCTCCAATTCTAGATCCTCAATCCCCAATCTTCAATCCTTAATCCTCAATATTCAATACCCGATCCCCAGTACTCAATCTTCAATCCTCAATGCTCAATCCTCAATCCTCAATCCTCAGTCCTCAGTCCTCAATCTTCAATCCTCAAACCTCAATCCTCAACCGTCAGTCCTCATCCTCCATCCTCAATCCTCAATCCTCAATCCTCAATCATCAATCCCCAATACTCAATCTTCAATCCTCAATCCTCAACCCTCAATCCTCAATCCTCAATCCTTAATCCTCAATCGTCAATCTTCAATCCTCAATACTCAATCTTCAATCCTCAATCCTCAATCCTCAATCCTCAATCCTCAATTCTCAATCCTCAGTCCTCAATCTTCAATCCTCAATCCTCAAACCTCAATCCTCAACCGTCAGTCCTCGTCCTCAATTCTCAAACCTCAATCCTCAATCCTCAATATTCAATCATCAATACTCAATCTTCTATCCTCAATGCTCTATCCTCAATCCTCAATCCTCAATCCTCAATATTCAAGACACAACCCTCAGCCATCAATTCTCAATACTCAACCATCAATCCTCAATTCTCAATACTCAATAGAATATTCTGAATACTCATGGTTCAATACTCAATCCACAATATTCAATAATCAAATCTCAATCCTCAACCTTCAATCCTCAATACTCAATTTCAATCCTCAATCCTCAGTTCTCAATCCCCAATACTCAATCCTCAATCGTCAATCCTCAATCCCCAATCCTCAATCTTCAATCCTCAACCTCAATCCTCAATCCTCAATCCTCAATCCTCAACCTTCAATCATCAATATTCAATCTTCAATCCTCAATCCTCATTCTTCAATCCTCAATACCCAATCCTCAATCTTCAATCCTCAATCATCAGTCCTCAATTCTCAATCCTCAATCCTCAGTCCTCAGTCGTCAAACCTCAGTCCCCGACCCTCAGCCCTCATCCTCAATCCTCAGTCCTCAATCCTCAATCCTCAAACCTCAAACCTCTACCGTCAGTCCTCGTACTCAATCCTCAAACCTCAATCCTCAGTCCTCAATATTCAATCATCAATACTCAATCTTCAATCCTCAATCCTCAATCTTCATTCATCAATATTCACCTTCAATCCTCAATAATGAATCTTCAATCATCAATCCTCAATCCTCAATCCTCAATCCTCAATCCTGAATATTCAATCCTCAGTCCCCAACCCTCAATCTTCAATCCTCAGTCCTCAATCCTCAATCGTCAATCCTCAATACTCAGTCCTCAGTCCTCAAACCTCAATACTCAATCTTCAGTCCTCAATCCTCAATCCTCAATCCTCAATCCTCAATCCTCAATGTTCAATCCGCAATACCCAATCCTCAATCTTCAATCCTCAATCCTCAATCCTCAATCCTCAATTCTCAATACTCAGTCCTCAATTCTCAGTCCTCAAACCTCAATCCTGAATCCACAATCCTGAATCCTCAATCTTCAGACCTCAGTCCTCAACAATCGGTCGTCATATCTCAGTCCTCAATAGAATATCATCAATTCACACATTTCAATCCTCAATCCTCAATCCTCAATCCTCAATCCTCAATCGTCAATCCTCAATCCTCAATCCTCAATCTTCAATCCTCAATACTCAATCTGCAATCCTCAATCCTCAAACCTCAATCCTCAATCCTCATTCTTCAATCCTCAATGCCCAATCATCAAGCTTCAATCCTCAATCCTCAATCTTCAATTCTCAACCCTCAATCCTTAATCCTCAGGCATCAATACTCAATCTTCAATACTCAATCCTCAATCCTCAATCCTCAATCCTCAACCCTCAATCCTCATTCCTCAAACCTCAACCCTCAACCCTCAGTCCTCATCCTCAATCCTCAATTCTCAATCATCAATCCTCAATCCTCAATCTTCAATCCTCAATAATCAACCTCCAATCCTAGATCCTCAATCCCCAATCTTCAATCCTTAATCCTCAATCTTCAATCCTTAATTCTCAATCGTCAAACTTCACTCCTCAATACTCAATCTTCAATCCTCAATCCTCAATCCTCAATCCTCAATCCTCACTCTTCAATACTCAATACCCAATCCTCAATCTTCAATCCTCAATCCTCAATCCTCAATTCTCAATCCTCAATCCTCAGTCCTCTGTCCTCAAACCTCAATCCTCTACCCTCAGCCCTCATCCTCCATCCTCAATCCTCAATCATCAATCCTCAATCTTATATCCTCAATGTTCAATCTTCAATCCTCAATCCTCAATCCCCAATCCTCAATCCTCTATCCTCAGTGATCAATACTCAATCTTCAATACTCAATCCTCAATCCTCAATCCTCAATCCTCAATCCTCAATCCTCAATCCTCAATCCTCAATCCTCAATCCTTAATCCTCAATCGTCAATCTTCAATCCTCTATACTCAATCTACAATCCTCAATCCTCAATCCTCAATCCTCAATCCTCATTCTTCAATACTCAATACCCAATCCTCAATCTTCAATCCTCAATCCTCAATCCTCAATTCTCAATCCTCAATCCTCAGTCCTCTGTCCTCAAAACTCAATCATCAATCCTCAATCTTATATCCTCAATATTCAATCTTCAATCCTCAATCCTCAATACTCAGTCCTCAATCCTCAATCCTCAGTGATCAATACTCAATCTTCAATACTCAACCCTCAATCCTCAATCCTCAATCCTCAATCCTCAATCCTCAATCCTCAACCCTCAATCCTCATTCCTCAAACCTCAATCCTCAACCCTCAGTCCTCATCCTCAATTCTCAACTCTCAATTCTCAATCCTCAATCCTCAATCCTCAATCTTCAATCCTCAATAATCAACCTCCAATCCTAGATCCTCAATCCCCAATCTTCAATCCTTAATCCTCAATCTTCAATCCTTAATTCTCAATCGTCAACCTTCAATCCTCAATACTCAATCTTCAATCCTCAATCCTCAATCCTCAATCCTCAATCCTTAATCCTCAATCGTCAATCTTCAATCCGCAATACCCAATCCTCAATCTTCAATCCTCAATCCTCAATCCTCAATCCTCATTCTTCAATACTCAATACCCAATCCTCAATCTTCAATCCTCAATCCTCAATCCTCAATTCTCAATCCTCAATCCTCAGTCCTCTGTCCTCAAAACTCAATCATCAATCCTCAATCTTATATCCTCAATATTCAATCTTCAATCCTCAATCCTCAATACTCAGTCCTCAATCCTCAATCCTCAGTGATCAATACTCAATCTTCAATACTCAACCCTCAATCCTCAATCCTCAATCCTCAATCCTCAATCCTCAATCCTCAACCCTCAATCCTCATTCCTCAAACCTCAATCCTCAACCCTCAGTCCTCATCCTCAATTCTCAACTCTCAATTCTCAATCCTCAATCCTCAATCCTCAATCTTCAATCCTCACTAATCAACCTCCAATCCTAGATCCTCAATCCCCAATCTTCAATCCTTAATCCTCAATCTTCAATCCTTAATTCTCAATCGTCAACCTTCAATCCTCAATACTCAATCTTCAATCCTCAATCCTCAATCCTCAATCCTCAATCCTTAATCCTCAATCGTCAATCTTCAATCCTCAATACTCAATCTTCAATCCTCAATCCTCAATCCTCAATCCTCAATCCTCATTCTTCAATACTCAATACCCAATCCTCAATCTTCAATCCTCAATCCTCAATCCTCAATTCTCAATCCTCAATCCTCGGTCCTCTGTGCTCAAACCTCAATCCTATACCCTCAGCCCTCATCCTCCATCCTCAATCCTCAATCATCAATGCTCAATCTTATATCTTCAATATTCAATCCTCAATCCTCAATCCTCAATCCTCAATCCTCAATCCTCAAATCTCAGTGATCAATACTCAATCTTCAATACTCAATCCTCAATCCTCAATCATCAATACCCAATCCTCAATTTCAATCCTCAATCCTCAATCCTCAGTTCTCAATCCTCAATCCTCAGTCCTCAGTCCTCAATCCTCAATCCTCAATCCTCAGTGGTCAATACTCAATCTTCAATACTCAATCCTCAATCCTCACTCCTCAATCCTCAATCCTCAATCCTCAATTCTCAATCCTCAATCCCCATTTCCCAAACCTCAATCCTCAACCCTCAGCCCTCATCCTCAATTCTCAATTCTCAATCCTCAATCATCAATCCTCAATCTTCAATCCTCAATCCTCAATCCTCAATCATCAATACCCAATCCTCAATTTCAATCCTCAATCCTCAATCCTCAGTTCTCAATCCTCAATCCTCAGTCATCAGTCCTCAAACCGCAATCCTCAACCCTCAGCCCTCATCCTCCATCCTCAATCCTCAATCCTCAATCCTCAATCCTCAATCTTCAATCCTCAATTCTCAATCCTCAATCCTCAACCCTCAATCCTCATTCCTCAAACCTCAATCCTCAACCCTCAGTTCTCATACTCAATTCTCAATTCTCAATCCTCAATCCTCAATCCTCAATCTTCAATCCTCAATAATCAATCTCCAATTCTAGATCCTCAATCCCCAATCTTCAATCCTTAATCCTCAATATTCAATACCCAATCCCCAGTACTCAATCTTCAATCCTCAATGCTCAATCCTCAATCCTCAATCCTCAGTCCTCAGTCCTCAATCTTCAATCCTCAAACCTCAATCCTCAACCGTCAGTCCTCATCCTCCATCCTCAATCCTCAATCCTCAATCCTCAATCATCAATCCCCAATACTCAATCTTCAATCCTCAATCCTCAATCCTCAATCCTCAATCCTCAATCCTCAATCCTCAATCCTCAGGCATCAATACTCAGTCTGCAATACTCAATCCTCAATCCTCAATCCTCAAACCTCAATCCCCAACCATCAATCCTCATTCCTCAAACCTCAATCCTCAACCCTCAGTCCTCATCCTCAATACTCAATTCTCAACCCTCAATCCTCAATCCTCAATCTTCAATCCTCAATAATCAATATCCGATCCTAGATCCTCAATCCTCAATCTTCAATCCTCAATCCTCAATCTTCAATCCTCAATACTCAATCTGCAATCCTCAATCCTCAAACCTCAATCCTCAATCCTCATTCCTCAATACCCAATCCTCAATCTTCAATCCTCAATCCTCAATCCTCAATTCTCAATCCTCAATCCTTAATTCTCAGACCTCAAACATCAATATTCAACCCTCAGTCCTCGTCCTCAATCCACAACCCTCAATCCTCAATCCTCAATATTCAATCCTCAATACTCAATCTTCAATCCTCAATCCTCAATCCTCAATCCTCATTCTTCAATCCTCAATACCCAATCCTCAATCTTCAATACTCAATCCTCAATCCTCAATTCTCAGTCCTCAATCCTCAATCCCCAGACCTCAAACATCAATACTCAACCCTCAGTCCTCGTCCTCAATCCTCAACCCTCAACCCTCAATCCTCAATCTTCAATCATCAATATTCAATCTTCAGTCCTCAACACTCAATCCTCAATCCTCAATCCTCAATCCTCAATGTTCAATCCGCAATACCCAATCCTCAATCTTCAATCCTCAGTCCTCAATCCTCAGTCCTCAATTCTCAGTCCTTAAACCTCAATCCTGAATCCACAATCCTGAATCCTCAATCTTCAGTCCTCAGTCCTCAACAATCAGCCGTCAATTCTCAGTCCTCAATAGAATATCATCAATTCACACATTTCAATACTCAATACTCAATCTGCAATCTTCAAATCTCTATCCACAACCATCAATTCTCATCACTCAACCCTCAACACTCAGTCCCCAATCCGCAATCTTCAATCCTCAATCCTCAATCCTCAATTCTCAATCCTCAATCCTCAGTCCTCAGACCTCAAAACTCAATCCTCAACTCTCAGCCCTCATCCTCAATCGTCAATCCTCCATCTTCAATCCTCAATCCTCAATCCTCAAGCCTCAATCCTCAATCCTCAATCCTCAGTCTTCAAACCACAATCCTCAACACTCAATTCTCAATCCTCAATCATCAATCCTCAATCTTCAATCCTCAATCCTCAATCCTCAATCATCAATACCCAATCCTCAATTTCAATCCTCAATCCTCAATCCTCAGTTCTCAATCCTCAATCCTCAGTCATCAGTCCTCAAACCGCAATCCTCAACCCTCAGCCCTCATCCTCCATCCTCAATCCTCAATCCTCAATCCTCAATCCTCAATCTTCAATCCTCAATTCTCAATCCTCAATCCTCAACCCTCAATCCTCATTCCTCAAACCTCAATCCTCAACCCTCAGTTCTCATACTCAATTCTCAATTCTCAATCCTCAATCCTCAATAATCAACCTCCAATCCTAGATCCTCAATCCCCAATCTTCAATCCTTAATCCTCAATCTTCAATCCTTAATTCTCAATCGTCAACCTTCAATCCTCAATACTCAATCTTCAATCCTCAATCCTCAATCTTCAATCCTCAATCCTTAATCCTCAATCGTCAATCTTCAATCCGCAATACCCAATCCTCAATCTTCAATCCTCAATCCTCAATCCTCAATCCTCATTCTTCAATACTCAATACCCAATCCTCAATCTTCAATCCTCAATCCTCAATCCTCAATTCTCAATCCTCAATCCTCAGTCCTCTGTCCTCAAAACTCAATCATCAATCCTCAATCTTATATCCTCAATATTCAATCTTCAATCCTCAATCCTCAATACTCAGTCCTCAATCCTCAATCCTCAGTGATCAATACTCAATCTTCAATACTCAACCCTCAATCCTCAATCCTCAATCCTCAATCCTCAATCCTCAATCCTCAACCCTCAATCCTCATTCCTCAAACCTCAATCCTCAACCCTCAGTCCTCATCCTCAATTCTCAACTCTCAATTCTCAATCCTCAATCCTCAATCCTCAATCTTCAATCCTCAATAATCAACCTCCAATCCTAGATCCTCAATCCCCAATCTTCAATCCTTAATCCTCAATCTTCAATCCTTAATTCTCAATCGTCAACCTTCAATCCTCAATACTCAATCTTCAATCCTCAATCCTCAATCCTCAATCCTCAATCCTTAATCCTCAATCGTCAATCTTCAATCCTCAATACTCAATCTTCAATCCTCAATCCTCAATCCTCAATCCTCAATCCTCATTCTTCAATACTCAATACCCAATCCTCAATCTTCAATCCTCAATCCTCAATCCTCAATTCTCAATCCTCAATCCTCGGTCCTCTGTGCTCAAACCTCAATCCTATACCCTCAGCCCTCATCCTCCATCCTCAACCCTCAATCATCAATGCTCAATCTTATATCTTCAATATTCAATCCTCAATCCTCAATCCTCAATCCTCAATCCTCAATCCTCAAATCTCAGTGATCAATACTCAATCTTCAATACTCAATCCTCAATCCTCAATCATCAATACCCAATCCTCAATTTCAATCCTCAATCCTCAATCCTCAGTTCTCAATCCTCAATCCTCAGTCCTCAGTCCTCAATCCTCAATCCTCAATCCTCAGTGGTCAATACTCAATCTTCAATACTCAATCCTCAATCCTCACTCCTCAATCCTCAATCCTCAATCCTCAATTCTCAATCCTCAATCCCCATTTCCCAAACCTCAATCCTCAACCCTCAGCCCTCATCCTCAATTCTCAATTCTCAATCCTCAATCATCAATCCTCAATCTTCAATCCTCAATCCTCAATCCTCAATCATCAATACCCAATCCTCAATTTCAATCCTCAATCCTCAATCCTCAGTTCTCAATCCTCAATCCTCAGTCATCAGTCCTCAAACCGCAATCCTCAACCCTCAGCCCTCATCCTCCATCCTCAATCCTCAATCCTCAATCCTCAATCCTCAATCTTCAATCCTCAATTCTCAATCCTCAATCCTCAACCCTCAATCCTCATTCCTCAAACCTCAATCCTCAACCCTCAGTTCTCATACTCAATTCTCAATTCTCAATCCTCAATCCTCAATCCTCAATCTTCAATCCTCAATAATCAATCTCCAATTCTAGATCCTCAATCCCCAATCTTCAATCCTTAATCCTCAATATTCAATACCCAATCCCCAGTACTCAATCTTCAATCCTCAATGCTCAATCCTCAATCCTCAATCCTCAGTCCTCAGTCCTCAATCTTCAATCCTCAAACCTCAATCCTCAACCGTCAGTCCTCATCCTCCATCCTCAATCCTCAATCCTCAATCCTCAATCATCAATCCCCAATACTCAATCTTCAATCCTCAATCCTCAATCCTCAATCCTCAATCCTCAATCCTCAATCCTCAATCCTCAGGCATCAATACTCAATCTGCAATACTCAATCCTCAATCCTCAATCCTCAATCCTCAATCCCCAACCATCAATCCTCATTCCTCAAACCTCAATCCTCAACCCTCAGTCCTCATCCTCAATACTCAATTCTCAACCCTCAATCCTCAATCCTCAATCTTCAATCCTCAATAATCAATATCCGATCCTAGATCCTCAATCCTCAATCTTCAATCCTCAATCCTCAATCTTCAATCCTCAATACTCAATCTGCAATCCTCAATCCTCAAACCTCAATCCTCAATCCTCATTCCTCAATACCCAATCCTCAATCTTCAATCCTCAATCCTCAATCCTCAATTCTCAATCCTCAATCCTTAATTCTCAGACCTCAAACATCAATATTCAACCCTCAGTCCTCGTCCTCAATCCACAACCCTCAATCCTCAATCCTCAATATTCAATCCTCAATACTCAATCTTCAATCCTCAATCCTCAATCCTCAATCCTCATTCTTCAATCCTCAATACCCAATCCTCAATCTTCAATACTCAATCCTCAATCCTCAATTCTCAGTCCTCAATCCTCAATCCCCAGACCTCAAACATCAATACTCAACCCTCAGTCCTCGTCCTCAATCCTCAACCCTCAATCCTCAATCCTCAATCTTCAATCATCAATATTCAATCTTCAGTCCTCAACACTCAATCCTCAATCCTCAATCCTCAATCCTCAATGTTCAATCCGCAATACCCAATCCTCAATCTTCAATCCTCAGTCCTCAATCCTCAGTCCTCAATTCTCAGTCCTTAAACCTCAATCCTGAATCCACAATCCTGAATCCTCAATCTTCAGTCCTCAGTCCTCAACAATCAGCCGTCAATTCTCAGTCCTCAATAGAATATCATCAATTCACACATTTCAATACTCAATACTCAATCTGCAATCTTCAAATCTCTATCCACAACCATCAATTCTCATCACTCAACCCTCAACACTCAGTCCCCAATCCGCAATCTTCAATCCTCAATCCTCAATCCTCAATTCTCAATCCTCAATCCTCAGTCCTCAGACCTCAAAACTCAATCCTCAACTCTCAGCCCTCATCCTCAATCGTCAATCCTCCATCTTCAATCCTCAATCCTCAATCCTCAAGCCTCAATCCTCAATCCTCAATCCTCAGTCTTCAAACCACAATCCTCAACACTCAATTCTCAATCCTCAATCATCAATCCTCAATCTTCAATCCTCAATCCTCAATCCTCAATCATCAATACCCAATCCTCAATTTCAATCCTCAATCCTCAATCCTCAGTTCTCAATCCTCAATCCTCAGTCATCAGTCCTCAAACCGCAATCCTCAACCCTCAGCCCTCATCCTCCATCCTCAATCCTCAATCCTCAATCCTCAATCCTCAATCTTCAATCCTCAATTCTCAATCCTCAATCCTCAACCCTCAATCCTCATTCCTCAAACCTCAATCCTCAACCCTCAGTTCTCATACTCAATTCTCAATTCTCAATCCTCAATCCTCAATCCTCAATCTTCAATCCTCAATAATCAATCTCCAATTCTAGATCCTCAATCCCCAATCTTCAATCCTTAATCCTCAATATTCAATACCCAATCCCCAGTACTCAATCTTCAATCCTCAATGCTCAATCCTCAATCCTCAATCCTCAGTCCTCAGTCCTCAATCTTCAATCCTCAAACCTCAATCCTCAACCGTCAGTCCTCATCCTCCATCCTCAATCCTCAATCCTCAATCCTCAATCATCAATCCCCAATACTCAATCTTCAATCCTCAATCCTCAATCCTCAATCCTCAATCCTCAATCCTCAATCCTCAATCCTCAGGCATCAATACTCAATCTGCAATACTCAATCCTCAATCCTCAATCCTCAATCCTCAATCCCCAAACATCAATCCTCATTCCTCAAACCTCAATCCTCAACCCTCAGTCCTCATCCTCAATACTCAATTCTCAACCCTCAATCCTCAGTCCTCAATCTTCAATTCTCAATAATCAATATCCGATCCTAGATCCTCAATCCTCAATCCTCAATCCTCAATCCTCAATCTTCAATCCTCAATACTCAATCTGCAATCCTCAATCCTCAAACCTCAATCCTCAATCCTCATTCCTCAATACCCAATCCTCAATCTTCAATCCTCAATCCTCAATCCTCAATTCTCAATCCTCAATCCTTAATTCTCAGACCTCAAACATCAATATTCAACCCTCAGTCCTCGTCCTCAATCCACAACCCTCAATCCTCAATCCTCAATATTCAATCCTCAATACTCAATCTTCAATCCTCAATCCTCAATCCTCAATCCTCATTCTTCAATCCTCAATACCCAATCCTCAATCTTCAAT
This sequence comes from Calliopsis andreniformis, assembly GCF_051401765.1. NCBI lineage: Eukaryota > Metazoa > Arthropoda > Insecta > Hymenoptera > Andrenidae > Calliopsis > Calliopsis andreniformis. The sequence continues at coordinate 217,299 of NW_027480652.1, forward strand.
ACTCAATCCTCAATCCTCAATTCTCAGTCCTCAATCCTCAATCCCCAGACCTCAAACATCAATACTCAACCCTCAGTCCTCGTCCTCAATCCTCAACCCTCAATCCTCAATCCTCAATCTTCAATCATCAATATTCAATCTTCAGTCCTCAACACTCAATCCTCAATCCTCAATCCTCAATCCTCAATGTTCAATCCGCAATACCCAATCCTCAATCTTCAATCCTCAGTCCTCAATCCTCAGTCCTCAATTCTCAGTCCTTAAATCTCAATCCTGAATCCACAATCCTGAATCCTCAATCTTCAGTCCTCAGTCCTCAACAATCAGCCGTCAATTCTCAGTCCTCAATAGAATATCATCAATTCACACATTTCAATACTCAATACTCAATCTGCAATCTTCAAATCTCTATCCACAACCATCAATTCTCATCACTCAACCCTCAACACTCAGTCCCCAATCCGCAATCTTCAATCCTCAATCCTCAATCCTCAATTCTCAATCCTCAATCCTCAGTCCTCAGACCTCAAAACTCAATCCTCAACTCTCAGCCCTCATCCTCAATCGTCAATCCTCAATCTTCAATCCTCAATCCTCAATCCTCAAGCCTCAATCCTCAATCCTCAATCCTCAGTCTTCAAACCACAATCCTCAACACTCAATTCTCAATCCTCAATCTTCAATCCTCAATCCTCAATCCTCAATCCTCAAACCCCAATCCTCAATCCTCAGGCATCAATACTCAATCTTCAATACTCAATCCTCAATCCTCAATCCTCAATCCTCAATCCTCAACCCTCAATCCTCATTCCTCAAACCTCAATCCTCAACCCTCAGTCCTCATCCTCAATTCTCAATTCTCAATTCTCAATCCTCAATCCTCAATCCTCAATCTTCAATCCTCAATAATCAACCTCCAATCCTAGATCCTCAATCCCCAATCATGAATCCTTAATCCCCAATCTTCGATCCTCAATACTCAATCTTCAATCCTCAATCCTCAATCCTCAATCCTCAATCCTCATTCTTCAATACTCAATACCCAATCCTCAATCTTCAATCCTCAATCCTCAGTCCTCAATTCTCAATCCTCAATCCTCAATCCTCAATCCTCAATCCTCAGTGATCAATGCTCAATCTTCAATACTCAACCCTCAATCGTCAATCCTCAATCCTCAATCCTCAATCCTCAATCCTCAATCCTCAATCCCCAATCTTCAATCCTCTATACTCAATCCTCAATACTCAATCCTCAATCTTCAATCCTGAATACCCACTCCTCAATCTTCAATCCTCAATCCTCAATCCTCAATCCTAATTCCTCAATCCTCATTCTTCAATCATCAATACCCAATCCTCAATTTCAATCCTCAATCCTCAATCCTCAATTCTCAATCCTCAATCCTCAGTCCTCAGACCTCAAACCGCAATCCTCAACACTCAGCCCTCATCCTCCATTCTCAATCCTCAATCCTCAATCCTCAATCCTCAATCTTCAATCCTCAATTCTCAATCCTCAATCCTCAACCCTCAATCCTCATTCCTCAAACCTCAATCCTCAACCCTCAGTTCTCATACTCAATTCTCAATTCTCAATCCTCAATCCTCAATCCTCAATCCTCAATCCTCAATAATCAATCTCCAATTCTAGATCCTCAATCCCCAATCTTCAACCCTTAATCCTCAATATTCAATCCCCAATCCCCAGTACTCAATCTTCAATCCTCAATGCTCAATCCTCAATCCTCAATCCTCAGTCCTCAGTCCTCAATCTTCAATCCTCAAACCTCAATCCTCAACCGTCAGTCCTCATTCTCCATCCTCAATCCTCAATCCTGAATCCTCAATCTTCAATCCCCAATACTCAAACTTCAATCCTCAATCCTCAATCCTCAATCCTCAATCCTCAATCCTCAGGCATCAATACTCAATCTGCAATACTCAATCCCCAATCCTCAATCCTCAACCCTCAGTCCTCATCATCAATTCTCAATTCTCAATCCTCAATCCTCAATCCTCAATACTCAATCCTGAATACCCACTCCTCAATCTTCAATCCTCAATCCTCAATCCTCAATCCTAATTCCTCAATCCTCATTCTTCAATCATCAATACCCAATCCTCAATTTCAATCCTCAATCCTCAATCCTCAATTCTCAATCCTCAATCCTCAGTCCTCAGACCTCAAACCGCAATCCTCAACACTCAGCCCTCATCCTCCATTCTCAATCCTCAATCCTCAATCCTCAATCCTCAATCCTCAATCTTCAATCCTCAATTCCGAATCCTCAGGCATCAATACTCAATCTGCAATACTCAATCCCCAATCCTCAATCCTCAACCCTCAGTCCTCATCATCAATTCTCAATTCTCAATCCTCAATCCTCAATCCTCAATACTCAATCCTCAGTTATCAATACTCAATACTCAATCCTCAGTTATCAATACTCAATCTTCAATACTCAACCCTCAATCCTCAATCCTCAATCCTCAATCCTCAGTCCTCAATTCTCAATACTCAGTCCTCAATTCTCAGTCCTCAAACCTCAATCCTGAATCCACAATCCTGAATCCTCAATCTTCAGACATCAGTCCTCAACAATCAGTCGTCAATTCTCAGTCCTCAATAGAATATCATCAATTCACACATTTCAATACTCAATACTCAATCTGCAATCTTCAAATCTCTATCCACAAACATCAATTCTCATCACTCAACCCTCAACACTCAGTCCCCAATCCGCAATCTTCAATCCTCAATCCTCAATCCTCAATTCTCAATCCTCAAACCTCAATCCTCAACACTCAATTCTCAATCCTCAATCTTCAACCCTCAATCCTCAATCCTCAAACCCCAATCCTCAATCCTCAGGCATCAATACTCAATCTTCAATGCTCAATCCTCAATCCTCAATCCTCAATCCTCAATCCTCAACCCTCAATCCTCATTCCTCAAACCTCAATCCTCAAACCTCGGTCCTCATCCTCAATTCTCAATTCTCAACGCTCAATCCTCAATCCTCAATCCTCAATCTTCAATACTCAGTAATCAACCTCCAATCCTAGATCCTCAATTCCCAATCTTCAATCCTTAATCCCCAAACTTCAATCCTTAATTCTCAATCATCAATCTTCAATCCTCAATACTCAATCTTCAATCCTCAATCCTCAATCCTCAATCCTCAATCCTTAATCCTCAATCGTCAATCTTCAATCCTCACTACTCAATCTTCAATCCTCAATCCTCAATCCTCAATCCTCAATCCTCATTCTTCAATACTCAATACCCAATCCTCAATCTTCAATCCTCAATCCTCAATCCTCAATTCTCAATCCTCAATCCTCAGTGCTCTGTCCTCAAACCTCAATCCTCTACCCTCAGCCCTCATCCTCCATCCTCAATCCTCAATCATCAATCCTCAATCATGTGTCCTCAATATTCAATCTTCTATCCACAATCCTCAATCCTCAATCCTCAATCCTCAATCCTCAGTACTCAATCCTCAACCCACAGTCATCATCCTCAATTCTCAATTCTCAATCCCCAATCCTCAATCCTCAATCCTCAATCGTCAATCCTCAATCCTCAATCCTCACTCCTCAGTACTCAATCCTCTATCCTCAATCTTCAGTTCTCAATACTCAATCTTCAATCCTCATTCCTCAATCTTCAATCCTCAATCCTCAATCTTCAATCCTCAATACTCAATCTGCAATCCTCAATCCTCAAACCTCAATCCTCTATCCTCATTCCTCAATACGCAATCCTCAATCCTCAATCTTCAATCCTCAATCATCAATCCTCAATTCTCAATCCTCAATCCTTAATCCTCAGACCTCAAACATCAATATTCAACCCTCAGTCCTCGTCCTCAATCCACAACCCTCAATCCCCAGTCCTCAATATTCAATCATCAATATTCAATCTTCAATCCTCAATCCTCGATCCTCAATCCTCAATCCTCAATCCTCAATCCTCAATCTTCAATCATCAATATTCAATCTTCAGTCCTCAATTCTCAATCCTCAATCCTCAATCCTCAATCCTCAATGTTCAATCCGCAATACCCAATCCTCAATCTTCAATCATCAATCCTCAATCCTCAATCCTCAATTCTCAATACTCAGTCCTCAATTCTCAGTCCTCAAACCTCAATCCTGAATCCACAATTCTGAATCCTGAATCTTCAGACCTCAGTCCTCAACAATCAGTCGTCAATTCTCAGTCCTCAATAGAATATCATCAATTCACACATTTCAATACTCAATACTCAATCTGCACTCTTCAAATCTCTATCCACAAACATCAATTCTCATCACTCAACCCTCAACACTCAGTCCCCAATCCTCAATCTTCAATCCTCAATCCTCAATCCTCAATTCTCAATCCTCAATCCTCAGTCCTCAGACCTCAAACCTCAATCCTCAACTCTCAGCCCTCATCCTCAATCCTCAATCCTCAATCCTCAATCCTCAATCCTCAATATTCAATCCTCAATACTCAATCCTCAATCGTCAAACCTCAATCCTCAAGCGTCAATCCTCAATCCTGAATCCTCAACCCTCAATCCTCAGTCCTCAAACCTCAATCCCTAATCCTCAATCCTGAATCCTCAATCTTCAGCCCTCAGTCCTCTTAAATCAATTGTCAATCCTCAGTCCTCAATAGAATATCCTCAATTCACAGTTTTCAATACTCAATCCCCATTCTTCACTCTTCAAATCTCAATCCACAAATATCAATTCTCATCACTAAACCATCAACACTCAGTCCTCAATCTTCAATCATCAATCCTCAATCCTCAATCCTCAGTCCTCAATTCTCAATACTCAGTCCTGAATTCTCAGTCCTCAAACCACATTCCTGAATCCACAATCCTGAATCCTCAATCTTCAGACCTCAGTCCTCAACAATCAGTCGTCAATTCTCAGTCCTCAATAGAATATCATCAATTCACAAATTTCAATACTCAATAGTCAATCTGCAATCTTCAAATCTCTATCCACAAACATCAATTCTCATCACTCAACCCTCAACACTCAGTCCCCAATCCTCAATCTTCAATCCTCAATCCTCAATCCTCATTTCTCAATCCTCAATCCTCAGTCCTCAGACCGCAAACCTCAACCCTCAACTCTCAGCCCTCATCCTCAATCCTCAATCCTCAATCTTCAATCCTCAATGCTCAATCCTCAAGCCTCAATCCTCAATCCCTAATCCTCAGTCCTCAGAGCTCAATCCTCAACACTCAATTCTCAATCCTCAATCTTCAATCCTCAATCCTCAATCCTCAAACCCCAATCCTCAATCCTCAGGCATCTGTACTCAATCTTCAATACTCAATCCTCAATCCTCAATCCTCAATCCTCAATCCTCAACCCTCAATCCTCATTCCTCAAACCTCAATCCTCAACCCTCAGTCCTCATCCTCAATTCTCAATTCTCAATTCTCAATCCTCAATCCTCAATCCAAAATCCTCAATCTTCAATCCTCGATAATCAACCTCCAATCCTAGATCCTCAATCCCCAATCTTCAATCCTTAATCCTCAATCTACAATCCTTAATTCTCAATCGTCAATCTTCAATCCTCAATACTCAATCTTCAATCCTCAATCCTCAATCCTCAATCCTCAATCCTTAATCCTCAATCGTCAATCTTCAATCCTCAATACTCAATCTTCAATCCTCAATCCTCAATCCTCAATCCTCAATCCTCATTCTTCAATACTCAATACCCAATCCTCAATCTTCAATCCTCAATCCTCAATCCTCAATTCTCAATCCTCAATCCTCAGTCCTCTGTCCTCAAAACTCAATCATCAATCCTCAATCTTATATCCTCAATATTCAATCTTCAATCCTCAATCCTCAATACTCAGTCCTCAATCCTCAATCCTCAGTGATCAATACTCAATCTTCAATCCTCAATGCTCAATCCTCAATCCTCAATCCTCAGTCCTCAGTCCTCAATCTTCAATCCTCAAACCTGAATCCTCAACCGTCAGTCCTCATCCTCCATCCTCAATCCTCAATCCTCAATCCTCAATCTTCAATCCCCAATACTCAATCTTCAATCCTCAATCCTCAATCCTCAATCCTCAATCCTCAATCCTCAGGCATCAATACTCAATCTGCAATACTCAATCCTCAATCCTCAATCCTCAATCCTCAATCCTCAATCCTCAACCATCAATCCTCATTCCTCAAACCTCAATCCTCAACCCTCAGTCCTCATCCTCAATACTCAATTCTCAACCCTCAATCCTCAATCCTCAATCTTCAATCCTCAATAATCAATATCCGATCCTAGATCCTCAATCCTCAATCCTCAATCCTCAATCTTCAATCCTCAATACTCAATCTGCAATCCTCAATCCTCAAACCTCAATCCTCAATCCTCATTCCTCAATACCCAATCCTCAATCTTCAATCCTCAATCCTCAATCCTCAATTCTCAATCCTCAATCCTTAATCCTCAGACCTCAAACATCAATATTCAACCCTCAGTCCTCGTCCTCAATCCACAACCCTCAATCCTCAATCCTCAATATTCAATCCTCAATACTCAATCTTCAATCCTCAATCCTCAATCCTCAATCCTCATTCTTCAATCCTCAATACCCAATCCTCAATCTTCAATACTCAATCCTCAATCCTCAATTCTCAGTCCTCAATCCTCAATCCCCAGACCTCAAACATCAATACTCAACCCTCAGTCCTCGTCCTCAATCCTCAACCCTCAATCCTCAATCCTCAATCTTCAATCATCAATATTCAATCTTCAGTCCTCAACACTCAATCCTCAATCTTCAATCCTCAATCCTCAATGTTCAATCCGCAGTACCCAATCCTCAATCTTCAATCCTCAGTCCTCAATACTCAGTCCTCAATTCTCAGTCCTTAAACCTCAATCCTGAATCCACAATCCTGAATCCTCAACCTTCAGTCCTCAGTCCTCAACAATCAGCCGTCAATTCTCAGTCCTCAATAGAATATCATCAATTCACACATTTGAATACTCAATACTCAATCTGCAATCTTCAAATCTCTATCCACAAACATCAATTCTCATCACTCAACCCTCAACACTCAGTCCCCAATCCTCAATCTTCAATCCTCAATCCTCAATCCTCAATTCTCAATCCTCAATCCTCAGTCCTCAGACCTCAAAACTCAATCCTCAACTCTCAGCCCTCATCCTCAATCATCAATCCTCATTCTTCAATCATCAATACCCAATCCTCAATTTCAATCCTCAATCCTCAATCCTCAATTCTCAATCCTCAATCCTCAGTCCTCAGACCTCAAACCGCAATCCTCAACACTCAGCCCTCATCCTCCATTCTCAATCCTCAATCCTCAATCCTCAATCCTCAATCTTCAATCCTCAATTCTCAATCCTCAATCCTCAACCCTCAATCCTCATTCCTCAAACCTCAATCCTCAACCCTCAGTTCTCATACTCAATTCTCAATTCTCAATCCTCAATCCTCAATCCTCAATCTTCAATCCTCAATAATCAATCTCCAATTCTAGATCCTCAATCCCCAATCTTCAACCCTTAATCCTCAATATTCAATCCCCAATCCCCAGTACTCAATCTTCAATCCTCAATGCTCAATCCTCAATCCTCAATCCTCAGTCCTCAGTCCTCAATCTTCAATCCTCAAACCTCAATCCTCAACCGTCAGTCCTCATTCTCCATCCTCAATCCTCAATCCTGAATCCTCAATCTTCAATCCCCAATACTCAAACTTCAATCCTCAATCCTCAATCCTCAATCCTCAATCCTCAATCCTCAGGCATCAATACTCAATCTGCAATACTCAATCCTCAATCCTCAATCCTCCATCCTCAATCCTCAATCCTCAATCCTCAATCCTCAATCTTCAATCCTCAATACTCAATCCTCAATACTCCATCCTCAATCTTCAATCCTGAATACCCACTCCTCAATCTTCAATCCTCAATCCTCAATCCTCAATCCTAATACCTCAATCCTCATTCTTCAATCATCAATACCCAATCCTCAATTTCAATGCTCAATCCTCAATCCTCAATTCTCAATCCTCAATCCTCAGTCCTCAGACCCCAATCCTCAATCCTCAGGCATCAATACTCAATCTTCAATACTCAATCCTCAATCCTCAATCCTCAATCCTCAATCCTCAACCCTCAATCCTCATTCATCAAACCTCAACCCTCAACCCTCAGTCCTCATCCTCAATTCTCAATTCTCAATTCTCAATCCTCAATCCTCAATCCTCAATCTTCAATCCTCAATAATCAACCTCCAATCCTAGATCCTCAATCCCCAATCTTCAATCCTTAATCCCCAATCTTCGATCCTCAATACTCAATCTTCAATCCTCAATCCTCAATCCTCAATCCTCAATCCTCATTCTTCAATACTTAATACCCAATCCTCAATCTTCAATCCTCAATCCTCAGTCCTCAATTCTCAATCCTCAATCCTCAGTCCTCTGTCCTCAAACCTCAACCCTCTACCCTCAGCCCTCATCCTCCATCCTCAATCCTCAATCATCAATCCTCAATCTTATATCCTCAATATTCAATCTTCAATCCTCAATCCTCAATCCTCAATTCTCAATCCTCAATCCTCAGTGATCAATACTCAATCTTCAATACTCAACCCTCAATCCTCAATCCTCAATCCTCAATCCTCAATCCTCAATCCTCAATCCTCAATCTTCAATCCTCAATACTCAATCCTCAATACTCAATCCTCAATCTTCAATCCTGAATACCCACTCCTCAATCTTCAATCCTCAATCCTCAATCCTCAATCCTAATTCCTCAATCCTCATTCTTCAATCATCAATACCCAATCCTCAATTTCTATCCTCAATCCTCAATCCTCAATTCTCAATCCTCAATCCTCAGTCCTAAGACCTCAAACCGCAATCCTCAACACTCAGCCCTCATCCTCCATTCTCAATCCTCAATCCTCAATCCTCAATCCTCAATCTTCAATCCTCAATTCTCAATCCTCAATCCTCAACCCTCAATCCTCATTCCTCAAACCTCAATCCTCAACCCTCAGTTCTCATACTCAATTCTCAATTCTCAATCCTCAATCCTCAATCCTCAATCTTCAATCCTCAATAATCAATCTCCAATTCTAGATCCTCAATCCCCAATCTTCAACCCTTAATCCTCAATATTCAATCCCCAATCCCCAGTACTCAATCTTCAATCCTCAATGCTCAATCCTCAATCCTCAATCCTCAGTCCTCATTCTCCATCCTCAATCCTCAATCCTCAATCCTCAATCTTCAATCCCCAATACTCAATCTTCAATCCTCAATCTTCAATCCTCAATCCTCAATCCTCAATCCTCAATCCTCAATCCTCAGGCATCAATACTCAATCTGCAATACTCAATCCTCAATCCTCAATCCTCAATCCTCAATCCTCAACCCTCAATACTCATTCCTCAAACCTCAATCCTCAATCCTCATTCCTCAATACCCAATCCTCAATCTTCAATACTCAATCCTCAATCCTCAATTCTCAATCCTCAATCCTTAATCCTCAGACCTCAAACATCAATATTCAACCCTCAGTCCTCGTCCTCAATCCACAACCCTCAATCCTCAATCCTCAATATTCAATCCTCAATACTCAATCTTCAATCCTCAATCCTCAATCCTCAATCCTCATTCTTCAATCCTCAATACCCAATCCTCAATCTTCAATACTCAATCCTCAATCCTCAATTCTCAGTCCTCAATCCTCAATCCCCAGACCTCAAACATCAATACTCAACCCTCAGTCCTCGTCCTCAATCCTCAACCCTCAATCCTCCATCCTCAATCTTCAGACCTCAGTCCTCAACAATCAGTCGTCAATTCTCAGTCCTCAATAGAATATCATCAATTCACACATTTCAATACTCAATACTCAATCTGCAATCTTCAAATCTCTATCCACAAACATCAATTCTCATCACTCAACCCTCAACACTCAGTCCCCAATCCGCAATCTTCAATCCTCAATCCTCAATCCTCAATTCTCAATCCTCAAACCTCAATCCTCAACACTCAATTCTCAATCCCCAATCTTCAACCCTCAATCCTCAATCCTCAAACCCCAATCCTCAATCCTCAGGCATCAATACTCAATCTTCAATACTCAATCCTCAATCCTCAATCCTCAATCCTCAATCCTCAAACCTCAATCGTCAACCCTCAGTTCTCATACTCAATTCTCAATTCTCAATCCTCAATCCTCAATCCTCAACCTTCAATCCTCAATAATCAATCTCCAATTCTAGATCCTCAATCCCCAATCTTCAATCCTTAATCCTCAATATTCAATCCCCAATCCCAAGTACTCAATCTTCAATCCTCAATGCTCAATCCTCAATCCTCAATCCTCAGTCCACAGTCCTCAATCTTCAATCCTCAAACCTCAATCCTCAACCGTCAGTCCTCATTCTCCATCCTCAATCCTCAATCCTCAATCCTCAATCTACAATCCCCAATACTCAATCTTCAATCCTCAATCCTCAATCCTCAATCCTCAATCCTCAATCCTCAGGCATCAATACCCAATCTGCAATACTCAATCCTCAATCCTCAATCCTCAATCCTCAATCCTCAATCATCAATCCTGATCCCTCAAACCTCAATCCTCAACCCTCAGTCCTCATCCTCAATTCTCAATTCTCAATCCTCAATCCTCAATCCTCAATCTTCAATCCTCAATAATCAATATCCGATCCTAGATCCTCAATCCCCAATCTTCAATCGTTAATCCTCAATCTTCAATCCTCAATCCCCAGTCATCAATCTTCAATCCTCAATGTTCAATCCTCAATCCTCAATCCTCAATCCTCAATCTTCAATCCTCAATCCTCAATCCTCAATTCTCAACCCTCAATCCTTAATCCTCAGACCTCAAACATCAATATTCAACCCTCAGTCCTCGTCCTCAATCCACAACCCTCAATCCTCAGTCCTCGTCCTCAATCCACAACCCTCAATCCTCAGTCCTCAATATTCAATCATCAATATTCAATCTTCAATCCTCAATCCTCAATCCTCAATCCTCAATTCTCAATCCTCAATCTTCAATCCTCAATCCTCAATCCTCAATACTCAATCCTCAATCTTCAATCCTCAATACTCAATCTTCAATCCTCAATCCTCAATCGTCAATCCTCAATCCTCAATCCTCAATCCTCAGGCATCAATACTCAATCTACAATATTCAATCCTCAATCCTTAATCCTCAATCCACAATCCTCAACTTTCAATACTAAATACTCAATCTTCAATTCTCAATCCTCAATCCTCAATCTTCAATCCTCAATCCTCAAGATTCAATCCTCAATACCCAATCTTCAATCATCATCCTCAATCCTCAATTCTCAGTCGTCAATCCTCAGTCATCAATCCTCAATCTTCAATACTCAATCGTCAATCCTTAGTCCTCAATCCGCAATCCTCAATCCTCGTTCCTCAAACCTCAGTCCTCAACCCTCAGTCTTCACACTCAATCCTCAAACCTCAATCCTCAATCCTCAATATTCAATCATCAATACTCAATCTTCAATCCTCAATACTCAAACCTCAATCCTCAATCCTCATTCTTCAATCCTAAATACCCAATCCTCAATCTTCAATCCTCAATCCTCAATCCTCAATTCTCAATCCTCAATCCTCAATACTCAATCCTCAATCTTCGATCCTCAATACCCACTCCTCAATCTTCAATCCTCAATCCTCAATCCTCAATCCTAATTCCTCAATCCTCATTCTTCAATCATCAATACCCAATCCTCAATTTCAATCCTCAACCCTCAATCCTCAATTCTCAATCCTCAATCCTCAATCCTCATTCCTCAAACCTCAATCCTCAACCCTCAGTCCTCATCCTTAATTCTCAATTCTCAATCCTCAATCCTCAATCCTCAATCTTCAATCCTCAATAATCAATATCCGATCCTAGATCCTCAATCCCCAATCTTCAATCGTTAAAGCTCAATCTTCAATCCTCAATCCCCAGTCATCAATCTTCAATCCTCAATGCTCAATCCTCAATCCTCAATCCTCAGTCCTCAATCCCCAATCCTCAATCCTCAAACCTCAATCATCAACCGTCAGTCCTCGTCCTCTATCCTCAAACCTCAATCCTCAATCCTCAATATTCAATCATCAATACTCAATCTTCAATCTTCAATCCTCAATCCTCAATCCTCAATTCTCAACCCTCAATCCTTAATCCTCAGACCTCAAACATCAATATTCAACCCTCAGTCCTCGTCCTCAATCCACAACCCTCAATCCTCAGTCCTCAATATTCAATCATCAATATTCAATCTTCAATCCTCAATCCTCAATCCTCAATCCTCATTCTTCAATCGTCAATACCCAATCCTCAATTTCAATCCTCAATCCTCAATCTTCAATTATCAATACTCAATCCTCAATCCTCAGTCCTCAATCCCCAATCCTCAATCCTCAAACCTCAATCATCAACCGTCAGTCCTCGTCCTCAATCCTCAATCCTCAATCCTCAATCCTCATTCTTCAATCCTCAATACCCAATCCTCAATCTTCAATACTCAATCCTCAATCCTCAATTCTCAGTCCTCAATCCTCAATCCCCAGACCTCAAACATCAATACTCAACCCTCAGTCCTCGTCCTCAATCCTCAACCCTCAATCCTCAATCCTCAATCTTCAATCATCAATATTCTATCTTCAGTCCTCAACACTCAATCCTCAATCCTCAATCCTCAATCCTCAATCCTCAATGTTCAATCCGCAATACCCAATCCTCAATCTTCAATACTCAATCCTCATCCTCAGTCCTCAATTCTCAATACTCAGTCCTCAATTCTCAGTCCTCAAACCTCAATCCTGAATCCACAATCCTGAATCCTCAATCTTCAGTCCTCAGTCCTCAACAATCAGTCGTCAATTCTCAGTCCTCAATAGAATATCATCAATTCACACATTTCAATACTCAATACTCAATCTGCAATCTTCAAATCTCTATCGACAAACATCAATTCTCATCACTCAACCCTCAACACTCAGTCCCCAATCCTCAATCTTCAATACTTAATCCTCAATCCTCAATTCTCAATCCTCAATAGTCAGTCCTCAGACCTCAAACCTCAATCCTCAACTCTCAGCCCTCATCCTCAATCCTCAATCCTCAATCTTCAATCCTCAATCCTCAATCCTCAAGCCTCAATCCTCAATCCTCAATCCTCAGTCCTCAAACCTTAATCCTCAACACTCAATTCTCAATCCTCAATCTTCAATCCTCAATCCTCAATCCTCAATCCTCAATCCTCAGTACTCAATCCTCAATCCTCAACCTTCAATACTCAATACTCAATCTTCAATCCTCAATCCTCAATCCTCAATCCTCAATCCTCAATCTTCAATCCACAATCCTCAATCCTCAATCTTCAATCCTCAATACTCAATCTGCAATCCTCAATCCTCAATTCACATCCCTCAATCCTTAATCCTCAGACCTCAAACATCAATATTCAACCCTCAGTCCTCGTCCTCAATCCTCAACCATCAATCCTCATTCCTCAAACCTCAATCCTCAACCCTCAGTCCTCATCCTCAATTCTCAATTCTCAATCCTCAATCCTCAATCCTCAATCTTCAATCCTCAATACTCAATCTTCAATCCTCAATCCTCAATCCTCAATCCTCAAACCTCAACCCTGAATCCACAATCCTGAATCCTCAATCTTCAGACCTCAGTCCTCAACAATCAGTCGTCAATTCTCAGTCCTCAATAGAATATCATCAATTCACACATTTCAATACTCAATACTCAATCTGCAATCTTCAAATCTCTATCCACAAACATCAATTCTCATCACTCAACCTTCAACACTCAGTCCCCAATCCTCAAACTTCAATCCTCAATCCTCAATCCTCAATTCTCAATCCTCAATCCTCAATCCTCAATCCTTAATCCTCAATCGTCAATCTTCAATCCTCAATACTCAATCTTCAATCCTCAATCCTCAATCCTCAATCCTCAATCCTCATTCTTCAATCATCAATACCCAATCCTCAATTTCAATCCTCAATCCTCAATCCTCAATTCTCAATCCTCAATCCTCAGTCCTCAGTCCTCAAACCGCAATCCTCAACCCTCAGCCCTCATTCTCCATCCTCAATCCTCAATCCTCAATCCTCAATCCTCAATCTTCAATCCTCAATTGTCACTCCTCAATCCTCAATCCTCAGTCCACAGTCCTCAATCTTCAATCCTCAAACCTCAATCCTCAACCGTCAGTCCTCATTCTCCATCCTCAATCCTCAATCCTCAATCCTCAATCTACAATCCCCAATACTCAATCTTCAATCCTCAATCCTCAATCCTCAATCCTCAATCCTCAATCCTCAGGCATCAATACCCAATCTGCAATACTCAATCCTCAATCCTCAATCCTCAATCCTCAATCCTCAACCCTCAATACTCATTCCTCAAACCTCAATCCTCAATCCTCATTCCTCAATACCCAATCCTCAATCTTCAATCCTCAATCCTCAATCCTCAATTCTCAATCCTCAATCCTTAATCCTCAGACCTCAAACACCAATATTCAACCCTCAGTCCTCGTCCTCAATCCACAACCCTCAATCCTCAATCCTCAATATTCAATCCTCAATACTCAATCTTCAATCCTCAATCCTCGATCCTCAATCCTCATTCTTCAATCCTCAATACCCAATCCTCAATCTTCAATACTCAATCCTCAATCCTCAATTCTCAGTCCTCAATCCTCAATCCCCAGACCTCAAACATCAATACTCAACCCTCAGTCCTCGTCCTCAATCCTCAACCCTCAATCCTCCATCCTCAATCTTCAGACCTCAGTCCTCAACAATCAGTCGTCAATTCTCAGTCCTCAATAGAATATCATCAATTCACACATTTCAATACTCAATACTCAATCTGCAATCTTCAAATCTCTATCCACAAACATCAATTCTCATCACTCAACCCTCAACACTCAGTCCCCAATCCGCAATCTTCAATCCTCAATCCTCAATCCTCAATTCTCAATCCTCAAACCTCAATCCTCAACACTCAATTCTCAATCCTCAATCTTCAACCCTCAATCCTCAATCCTCAAACCCCAATCCTCAATCCTCAGGCATCAATACTCAATCTTCAATACTCATTCCTCAATCCTCAATCCTCAATCCTCAATCCTCAAACCTCAATCGTCAACCCTCAGTTCTCATACTCAATTCTCAATTCTCAATCCTCAATCCTCAATCCTCAACCTTCAATCCTCAATAATCAATCTCCAATTCTAGATCCTCAATCCCCAATCTTCAATCCTTAATCCTCAATATTCAATCCCCAATCCCAAGTACTCAATCTTCAATCCTCAATGCTCAATCCTCAATCCTCAATCCTCAGTCCACAGTCCTCAATCTTCAATCCTCAAACCTCAATCCTCAACCGTCAGTCCTCATTCTCCATCCTCAATCCTCAATCCTCAATCCTCAATCTACAATCCCCAATACTCAATCTTCAATCCTCAATCCTCAATCCTCAATCCTCAATCCTCAATCCTCAGGCATCAATACCCAATCTGCAATACTCAATCCTCAATCCTCAATCCTCAATCCTCAATCCTCAATCATCAATCCTGATCCCTCAAACCTCAATCCTCAACCCTCAGTCCTCATCCTCAATTCTCAATTCTCAATCCTCAATCCTCAATCCTCAATCTTCAATCCTCAATAATCAATATCCGATCCTAGATCCTCAATCCCCAATCTTCAATCGTTAATCCTCAATCTTCAATCCTCAATCCCCAGTCATCAATCTTCAATCCTCAATGTTCAATCCTCAATCCTCAATCCTCAATCTTCAATCCTCAATCCTCAATCCTCAATTCTCAACCCTCAATCCTTAATCCTCAGACCTCAAACATCAATATTCAACCCTCAGTCCTCGTCCTCAATCCACAACCCTCAATCCTCAGTCCTCGTCCTCAATCCACAACCCTCAATCCTCAGTCCTCAATATTCAATCATCAATATTCAATCTTCAATCCTCAATCCTCAATCCTCAATCCTCAATTCTCAATCCTCAATCTTCAATCCTCAATCCTCAATCCTCAATACTCAATCCTCAATCTTCAATCCTCAATACTCAATCTTCAATCCTCAATCCTCAATCGTCAATCCTCAATCCTCAATCCTCAATCCTCAGGCATCAATACTCAATCTACAATATTCAATCCTCAATCCTTAATCCTCAATCCACAATCCTCAACTTTCAATACTAAATACTCAATCTTCAATTCTCAATCCTCAATCCTCAATCTTCAATCCTCAATCCTCAAGATTCAATCCTCAATACCCAATCTTCAATCATCATCCTCAATCCTCAATTCTCAGTCGTCAATCCTCAGTCATCAATCCTCAATCTTCAATACTCAATCGTCAATCCTTAGTCCTCAATCCGCAATCCTCAATCCTCGTTCCTCAAACCTCAGTCCTCAACCCTCAGTCTTCACACTCAATCCTCAAACCTCAATCCTCAATCCTCAATATTCAATCATCAATACTCAATCTTCAATCCTCAATACTCAAACCTCAATCCTCAATCCTCATTCTTCAATCCTAAATACCCAATCCTCAATCTTCAATCCTCAATCCTCAATCCTCAATTCTCAATCCTCAATCCTCAATACTCAATCCTCAATCTTCGATCCTCAATACCCACTCCTCAATCTTCAATCCTCAATCCTCAATCCTCAATCCTAATTCCTCAATCCTCATTCTTCAATCATCAATACCCTATCCTCAATTTCAATCCTCAACCCTCAATCCTCAATTCTCAATCCTCAATCCTCAATCCTCTTTCCTCAAACCTCAATCCTCAAACCTCAGTCCTCATCCTTAATTCTCAATTCTCAATCCTCAATCCTCAATCCTCAATCTTCAATCCTCAATAATCAATATCCGATCCTAGATCCTCAATCCCCAATCTTCAATCGTTAAAGCTCAATCTTCAATCCTCAATCCCCAGTCATCAATCTTCAATCCTCAATGCTCAATCCTCAATCCTCAATCCTCAGTCCTCAATCCCCAATCCTCAATCCTCAAACCTCAATCATCAACCGTCAGTCCTCGTCCTCTATCCTCAAACCTCAATCCTCAATCCTCAATATTCAATCATCAATACTCAATCTTCAATCTTCAATCCTCAATCCTCAATCCTCAATTCTCAACCCTCAATCCTTAATCCTCAGACCTCAAACATCAATATTCAACCCTCAGTCCTCGTCCTCAATCCACAACCCTCAATCCTCAGTCCTCAATATTCAATCATCAATATTCAATCTTCAATCCTCAATCCTCAATCCTCAATCCTCAATCCTCAATCCTCAATCCTCAATCCTCATTCTTCAATCGTCAATACCCAATCCTCAATTTCAATCCTCAATCCTCAATCTTCAATTATCAATACTCAATCCTCAATCCTCAGTCCTCAATCCCCAATCCTCAATCCTCAAACCTCAATCATCAACCGTCAGTCCTCGTCCTCAATCCTCAATCCTCAATCCTCAATCCTCATTCTTCAATCCTCAATACCCTATCCTCAATCTTCAATACTCAATCCTCAATCCTCAATTCTCAGTCCTCAATCCTCAATCCCCAGACCTCAAACATCAATACTCAACCCTCAGTCCTCGTCCTCAATCCTCAACCCTCAATCCTCAATCCTCAATCTTCAATCATCAATATTCTATCTTCAGTCCTCAACACTCAATCCTCAATCCTCAATCCTCAATCCTCAATCCTCAATGTTCAATCCGCAATACCCAATCCTCAATCTTCAATACTCAATCCTCATCCTCAGTCCTCAATTCTCAATACTCAGTCCTCAATTCTCAGTCCTCAAACCTCAATCCTGAATCCACAATCCTGAATCCTCAATCTTCAGTCCTCAGTCCTCAACAATCAGTCGTCAATTCTCAGTCCTCAATAGAATATCATCAATTCACACATTTCAATACTCAATACTCAATCTGCAATCTTCAAATCTCTATCGACAAACATCAATTCTCATCACTCAACCCTCAACACTCAGTCCCCAATCCTCAATCTTCAATACTTAATCCTCAATCCTCAATTCTCAATCCTCAATAGTCAGTCCTCAGACCTCAAACCTCAATCCTCAACTCTCAGCCCTCATCCTCAATCCTCAATCCTCAATCTTCAATCCTCAATCCTCAATCCTCAAGCCTCAATCCTCAATCCTCAATCCTCAGTCCTCAAACCTTAATACTCAACACTCAATTCTCAATCCTCAATCTTCAATCCTCAATCCTCAATCCTCAATCCTCAATCCTCAGTACTCAATCCTCAATCCTCAACCTTCAATACTCAATACTCAATCTTCAATCCTCAATCCTCAATCCTCAATCCTCAATCCTCAATCTTCAATCCACAATCCTCAATCCTCAATCTTCAATCCTCAATACTCAATCTGCAATCCTCAATCCTCAATTCACATCCCTCAATCCTTAATCCTCAGACCTCAAACATCAATATTCAACCCTCAGTCCTCGTCCTCAATCCTCAACCATCAATCCTCATTCCTCAAACCTCAATCCTCAACCCTCAGTCCTCATCCTCAATTCTCAATTCTCAATCCTCAATCCTCAATCCTCAATCTTCAATCCTCAATACTCAATCTTCAATCCTCAATCCTCAATCCTCAATCCTCAAACCTCAACCCTGAATCCACAATCCTGAATCCTCAATCTTCAGACCTCAGTCCTCAACAATCAGTCGTCAATTCTCAGTCCTCAATAGAATATCATCAATTCACACATTTCAATACTCAATACTCAATCTGCAATCTTCAAATCTCTATCCACAAACATCAATTCTCATCACTCAACCTTCAACACTCAGTCCCCAATCCTCAAACTTCAATCCTCAATCCTCAATCCTCAATTCTCAATCCTCAATCCTCAATCCTCAATCCTTAATCCTCAATCGTCAATCTTCAATCCTCAATACTCAATCTTCAATCCTCAATCCTCAATCCTCAATCCTCAATCCTCATTCTTCAATCATCAATACCCAATCCTCAATTTCAATCCTCAATCCTCAATCCTCAATTCTCAATCCTCAATCCTCAGTCCTCAGTCCTCAAACCGCAATCCTCAACCCTCAGCCCTCATCCTCCATCCTCAATCCTCAATCCTCAATCCTCAATCCTCAATCTTCAATCCTCAATTGTCACTCCTCAATCCTCAACCCTCAATCCTCATTCCTCAAACCTCAATCCTCAATCTTCAATCCTCAATCCTCAATCCTCAATACTCAATCCTCAATCTTCAATCCTCAATACCCACTCCTCAATCTTCAATCCTCAATCCTCAATCCTCAATCCTAATTCCTCAATCCTCATTCCTCAATCCTCAATACCCAATCCTCAATTTCAATCCTCAATCCTCAATCCTGAATTCTCAATCCTCAATCCTCAGTCCTCAGCCCTCAAACCGCAATCCTCAACCCTCAGCCATCATCCTCCATCCTCAATCTTCAATCCTCCTTCCTCAATCTTCAATCCTCAATTCTCAATCTTCAATCTTCGATCCTGAATCATAAATACTCAATTCTCAATCCTCAGGCATCAATACTCAATCTTCAATACACAATCCTCAATCCTCAATCCTAAATCCTCAATCCTCAACCCTCAATCCTCATACCTCAAACCTCAATCCTCAACCCTCAGTTCTCATACTCAATTCTCAATTCTCAATCCTCAATCCTCAATCCTCAATCTTCAATCTTCAATAATCAATATCCAATTCTAGATCCTCCATCCCCAATCTTCAATCCTTAATCCTCAATCTTCAATCCCCAATCTCCAGTACTCAATCTTCAATCCTCAATGCTCAATCCTCAATCCTCAATCCTCAGTCCTCAGTCCTCAATCTTCAATCCTCAAACCTCAATCCTCAACCGTCAGTCCTCATACTCCGTCCTCAATACTCAATCCTCAGTCCTCAATCTTCAATCCCCAATACTCAATCTTCAATCCTCAATCCTCAATCCTCAATCCTCAATCCTCAATCCTCAGGCATCAATACTCAATCTTCAATACTCAATCCTCAATCCTCAATCCTCAATCCTCAATCCTCAACCATCAATCCTCATTCCTCAAACCTCAACCCTCAACCCTCAGTCCTCATCCTCAATTCTCAGTTCTCAATCCTCAATCCTCAATCCTCAATCTTCAATCCTCAATAATCAATATCCGATCCTAGATCCTCAATACCCAATCTTCAATCGTTAATCCTCAATCTTCAATCCTCAATCCTCAATCGTCAATCCTCAATCCTCAATCCTCAATCCTCAATACTCAGTCCTCGATCTTCAATCCTCAATTCTCAATCTTCAATCCTCAATCCTCAATCCTCAATCCTCAGGCATCAACACTCAATCTGCAATACTCAATCCTCAATCCTCAATCCTCAACCCTCAGTCCTCATCATCAATTCTCAATTCTCAATCCTCAATCCTCAATCCTCAATCCTCAATCCTCAGTGATCAATACTCAATCTTCAATACTCAACCCTCAATCCTCAATCCTCCATCCTCAATCCTCAATCCTCAATCCTCAATCCTCAATCTTCAATCCTCAATACTCAATCCTCAATACTCAATCCTCAATCTTCAATCCTGAATACCCACTCCTCAATCTTCAATCCTCAATCCTCAATCCTCAATCCTAATTCCTCAATCCTCATTCTTCAATCATCAATACCCAATCCTCAATTTCAATCCTCAATCCTCAATCCTCAATTCTCAATCCTCAATCCTCAGTCCTCAGACCCCAATCCTCAATCCTCAGGCATCAATACTCAATCTTCAATACTCAATCCTCAATCCTCAATCCTCAATCCTCAATCCTCAACCCTCAATCCTCATTCATCAAACCTCAATCCTCAACCCTCAGTCCTCATCCTCAATTCTCAATTCTCAATTCTCAATCCTCAATCCTCAATCCTCAATCTTCAATCCTCAATAATCAACCTCCAATCCTAGATCCTTAATCCCCAATCTTGAATCCTTAATCCCCAATCTTCGATCCTCAATACTCAATCTTCAATCCTCAATCCTCAATCCTCAATCCTCAATCCTCAATCCTCAATCCTCAACCCTCAATCCTCATTCATCAAACCTCAATCCTCAACCCTCAGTCCTCATCCTCAATTCTCAATTCTCAATTCTCAATCCTCAATCCTCAATCCTCAATCTTCAATCCTCAATAATCAACCTCCAATCCTAGATCCTCAATCCCCAATCTTGAATCCTTAATCCCCAATCTTCGATCCTCAATACTCAATCTTCAATCCTCAATCCTCAATCCTCAATCCTCAATCCTCAATCTTCAATACTCAATACCCAATCCTCAATCATCAATCCTCAATCTTATATCCTCAATATTCAATCTTCAATCCTCAATCCTCAATCCTCAATTCTCAATCCTCAATCCTCAGTGATCAATACTCAATCTTCAATACTCAACCCTCAATCCTCAATCCTCAATCCTCAATCCTCAATCCTCAATCCTCAATCCTCAATCTTCAATCCTCAATACTCAATCCTCAATTCTCAATCCACAATCCTCAGTCCTCAGTCCTCAAACCGCAATCCTCAACCCTCAGCCCTCATCCTCCATCCTCAATCCTCAATCCTCAATCCTCAATCCTCAATCTTCAATCCTCAATTCTCACTCCTCAATCCTCAACCCTCAATCCTCATTCCTCAAACCTCAATCGTCAACCCTCAGTTCTCATACTCAATTCTCAATTCTCAATCCTCAATCCTCAATCCTCAATCTTCAATCCTCAATAATCAATCTCCAATTCTAGATCCTCAATCCCCAATCTTCAATCCTTAATCCTCAATATTCAATGCCCAATCCCCAGTACTCAATCTTCAATCCTCAATGCTCAATCCTCAATCCTCAATCCTCAGTCCTCAGTCCTCAATCTTCAATCCTCAAACCTCAATCCTCAACCGTCAGTCCTCATTCTCCATCCTCAATCCTCAATCCTCAATCTTCAATCCCCAATACTCAATCTTCAATCCTCAATCCTTAATCCTCAATCCTCAATCCTCAATCCTCAGGCATCAATACTCAATCTGCAATACTCAATGCTCAATCCTCAATCCTCAATCCTCAATCCTCAACCATCTATCCTCATTCCTCAAACCTCAATCCTCAACCCTCAGTCCTCATCCTCAATTCTCAATTCTCAATCCTCAATCCTCAATCCTCAATCTTCAATCCTCAATAATCAATATCCGATCCTAGATCCTCAATCCTCAATCCTCAATCCTCAATCTTCAATCCTCAATACTCAATCTGCAATCCTCAATCCTCAAACCTCAATACTCAACACTTATTCCTCTATACCCAATCCTCTATCTTCAATCCTCAATCCTCAATCCTCAATTCTCAATCCTCAATCCTTAATCCTCAGACCTCAAACATCAATATTCAACCCTCAGTCCTCGTCCTCAATCCACAACCCTCAATCATCAATCCTCAATATTCAATCCTCAATACTCAATCTTCAATCCTCAATCCTCAATCCTCAATCCTCATTCTTCAATCCTCAATACCCAATCCTCAATCTTCAATACTCAATCCTCAATCCTCAATTCTCAGTCCTCAATCCTCAATCCCCAGACCTCAAACATCAATACTCAACCCTCAGTCCTCGTCCTCAATCCTCAACCCTCAATCCTCAATCCTCAATCTTCAATCATCAATATTCTATCTTCAGTCCTCAACACTCAATCCTCAATCCTCAATCCTCAATCCTCAATCCTCAATGTTCAATCCGCAATACCCAATCCTCAATCTTCAATACTCAATCCTCATCCTCAGTCCTCAATTCTCAATACTCAGTCCTCAATTCTCAGTCCTCAAACCTCAATCCTGAATCCACAATCCTGAATCCTCAATCTTCAGTCCTCAGTCCTCAACAATCAGTCGTCAATTCTCAGTCCTCAATAGAATATCATCAATTCACACATTTCAATACTCAATACTCAATCTGCAATCTTCAAATCTCTATCCACAAACATCAATTCTCATCACTCAACCTTCAACACTCAGTCCCCAATCCTCAAACTTCAATCCTCAATCCTCAATCCTCAATTCTCAATCCTCAATCCTCAATCCTCAATCCTTAATCCTCGATCGTCAATCTTCAATCCTCAATACTCAATCTTCAATCCTCAATCCTCAATCCTCAATCCTCAATCCTCATTCTTCAATCATCAATACCCAATCCTCAATTTCAATCCTCAATCCTCAATCCTCAATTCTCAATCCTCAATCCTCAGTCCTCAGTCCTCAAACCGCAATCCTCAACCCTCAGCCCTCATCCTCCATCCTCAATCCTCAATCCTCAATCCTTAATCCTCAATCCTCAATCCTCAATCATCAATCCTCATCCCTCAAACCTCAATCCTCAACCCTCAGTCCTCATCCTCAATTCTCAATTCTCAATCCTCAATCCTCAATCCTCAATCCTCAATCTTCAATCCTCAATAATCAATATCCGATCCTAGATCCTCAATCCCCAATCTTCAATCGTTAGTCCTCAATCTTCAATCCTCAATCCCCAGTCATCAATCTTCAATCCTCAACGTTCAATCCTCAATCCTCAATCCTCAGTCCTCAATCCCCAATCCTCAATCCTCAATCCTCAATCCTCAACTGTCAGTCCTCGTCCTCAATCCTCAATCTTCAATCATCAATATTCAATCTTCAGTCCTCAATCCTCAATCCTCAATCCTCAATCCTCAATCCTCAATGTTCAATCCGCAATCCGCAGTCATCAATCTTCAATACTCGATGCTCAATCCTTAAACCTCAAACCTCAACACTCAATTCTCAATACTCAATCTTCAATCCTCAATCCTCAATCCTCAATCCCCAATCCTCAATCCTCAGGCATCAATACTCAATCTCCAATACTCAATCCTCAATCCTCAATCCTCAATCCTCAATCCTCAACCCTCAATCCTCATTCCTCAAACCTCAATCCTCAACCCTCAGTCCTCATCCTCAATTCTCAACTCTCAATTCTCAATCCTCAATCCTCAATCCTCAATCTTCAATCCTCAATAATCAACCACCAATCCTAGATCCTCAATCCCCAATCCTCAATCCTTAATCCTCAATCTTCAATCCTTAATTCTCAATCGTCAATCTTCAATCCTCAATACTCAATCTTCAATCCTCAATCCTCAAACCTCAATCCTCAATCCTTAATCCTCAATCGTCAATCTTCAATCCTCATACTCAATCTTCAATCCTCAATCCTCAATCCTCAATCCTCAATCCTCATTCTCCAATACTCAATACCCAATCCTCAATCTTCAATCCTCAATCCTCAATCCTCAATTCTCAATCCTCAGTCCTCAATCTTCAATCCTCAATCCTCAAACCTCAATCCTCAACCGTCAGTCCTCGTCCTCAATCCTCAGGCATCAATACTCAATCTTCAATACCCAATCCTCAATCCTCAATCCTAAATCCTCAATCCTCAACCCTCAATCCTCATTCCTCAAACCTCAATCCTCAACCCTCAGTTCTCATACTCAATTCTCAATTCTCAATCCTCAATCCTCAATCCTCAATCTTCAATCCTCAATAATCAATATCCAATTCTAGATCCTCCATCCCCAATCTTCAATCCTTAATCCTCAATGTTCAATCCCCAATCCCCATTACTCAATCTTCAATCCTCAATGCTCAATCCTCAATCGTCAATCCTCAGTCCTCAGTCCTCAATCTTCAATCCTCAAACCTCAATCCTCAACCGTCAGTCCTCATACTCCATCCTCAATCCTCAATCCTCAGTCCTCAATCTTCAATCCCCAATACTCAATCTTCAATCCTGAATCCTCAATCCTCAATCCTCAATCCTCAATCCTCAGGCATCAATACTCAATCTTCAATACTCAATCCTCAATCCTCAATCCTCAATCCTCAATCCTCAATACTCAACCATCAATCCTCAGTTCTCAAACCTCAATCCTCAACCCTCAGTCCTCATCCTCAATTCTCAATTCTCAATCCTCAATCCACAATCCTCAATCTTCAATTCTCAATAATCAATCTCCGATCCTAGGTCCTCAATCCCCAACCTTCAATCGTTAATCCTCAATCTTCAATCCTCAATCCCCAGTCATCAATCTTCAATCCTCAATGCTCAATCCGCAATCCTCAATCCTCAGTCCTCAAACCCCAATCCTCAATCCTCAAACCTCAATCCTCAAACGTCAGTCCTGGTCCTCAATCCTCAAACCTCAATCCTCAATCCTCAATATTCAATCATCAATACTCAATCTTCAATCCTCAATCCTCAAACCACAATCCTCAATCCTCATTCTTCAATCCTAAATACCCAATCCGCAATTTCCAATCCTCAATCCTCAATCCTCAATTCTCAATCCTCAATCCCTAATCCTCAGACCTCAAACATCAATATTCAACCCTCAGTCCTCGTCCTCAATCCACAACCCTCAATCCTCAGTCCTCAATATTCAATCATCAATATTCAATCTTCAATCCTCAATCCTCAATCCTCAATCCTCAATCCTCAATCCTCAATCCTCAATCCTCAATCCTCAATCCTCAATCCTCAATCCTCAATCCTCAATATTCAATCCTCAATACTCAATCTTCGATCATCAATCCTCAATCCTCAATTCTCAGTCGTCAATCCTCAGTCATCAATCCTCAATCTTCAATACTCAATCGTCAATCCTTAGTCCTCAATCCTCAATATTCAATCATCAATACTCAATCTTCAATGCTCAATCCTCAAACCTCAATCCCCAATCCTCATTCTTCAATCCTAAATACCCAATCCTCAATCTTCAATCCTCATTCCCCAATACTCAATTCTCAATCCTCATTCCTTAATCCTCAGACCTCAAACATCAATATTCAACCCTCAGTCCTCGTCCTCAATCCACAACCCTCAATCCTCAGTCCTCAATATTCAATCATCAATATTCAATCTTCAATCCTCAATCCTCAATCCTCAATCCTCAATCCTCAATCCTCAACCTTCAACCCTGAATCCTCAATCCTCAATACTCAGTCCTCAATCTTCAATCCTCAATTCTCAATCTTCAATCCTCAATCCTCAATCCTCAATCCTCAATCCTCAATCCTCAATCCTCAATCCTCAATCCTCAATATTCAATCCTCAATACTCAATCTTCAATCATCAATCCTCAATCCTCAATTCTCAGTCGTCTATCCTCAGTCATCAATCCTCAATCTTCAATACTCAATCGTCAATCCTTAGTCCTCAATCCTCAATATTCAATCATCAATACTCAATCTTCAATCCTCAATCCTCAAACCACAATCCTCAATCCTCATTCTTCAATCCTAAATACCCAATCCGCAATTTCCAATCCTCAATCCTCAATCCTCAATTCTCAATCCTCAATCCCTAATCCTCAGACCTCAAACATCAATATTCAACCCTCAGTCCTCGTCCTCAATCCACAACCCTCAATCCTCAGTCCTCAATATTCAATCATCAATATTCAATCTTCAATCCTCAATCCTCAATCCTCAATCCTCAATCCTCAATCCTCAATCCTCAATCCTCAATCCTCAATCCTCAATCCTCAATCCTCAATCCTCAATATTCAATCCTCAATACTCAATCTTCGATCATCAATCCTCAATCCTCAATTCTCAGTCGTCAATCCTCAGTCATCAATCCTCAATCTTCAATACTCAATCGTCAATCCTTAGTCCTCAATCCTCAATATTCAATCATCAATACTCAATCTTCAATGCTCAATCCTCAAACCTCAATCCCCAATCCTCATTCTTCAATCCTAAATACCCAATCCTCAATCTTCAATCCTCATTCCCCAATACTCAATTCTCAATCCTCATTCCTTAATCCTCAGACCTCAAACATCAATATTCAACCCTCAGTCCTCGTCCTCAATCCACAACCCTCAATCCTCAGTCCTCAATATTCAATCATCAATATTCAATCTTCAATCCTCAATCCTCAATCCTCAATCCTCAATCCTCAATCCTCAACCTTCAACCCTGAATCCTCAATCCTCAATACTCAGTCCTCAATCTTCAATCCTCAATTCTCAATCTTCAATCCTCAATCCTCAATCCTCAATCCTCAATCCTCAATCCTCAATCCTCAATCCTCAATCCTCAATATTCAATCCTCAATACTCAATCTTCAATCATCAATCCTCAATCCTCAATTCTCAGTCGTCTATCCTCAGTCATCAATCCTCAATCTTCAATACTCAATCGTCAATCCTTAGTCCTCAATCCTCAATATTCAATCATCAATACTCAATCTTCAATGCTCAATCCTCAAACCTCAATCCCCAATCCTCATTCTTCAATCCTAAATACCCAATCCTCAGTCTTCAATCCTCAATCCCCAATACTCAATTCTCAATCCTCATTCCTTAATCCTCAGACCTCAAACATCAATATTCAACCCTCAGTCCTCGTCCTCAATCCACAACCCTCAACCCTCAGTCCTCAATATTCAATCATCAATATTCAATCTTCAATCCTCAATCCTCAATCCTCACTCCCCAATCCTCAATCCTCAATCTTCAACCCTGAATCCTCAATCCTCAATACTCAATCCTCAATCTTCAATCCTCAATACTCAATCTTGAATGCTCAATCCTCAATCCCCAATCCTCAATATTCAATCATCAATACTCAATCTTCAATACTCAATCCTCAATCCTCAATTCTCAATCCTCAATCCTCAATCCTCAATCCTCAATCCTCAATCCTCAATCCTCAATCCTCAATCCACAATCCTCAACATTCAATACCCAATAATCAACCTCCAATCGTAGATCCTCAATCCTCAATCCTCAATCCTCAATCTTCAACCCTGAATCCTCAATCCTCAATACTCAATCCTCAATCATCAATCCTCAATCCTCAATCCTCAATCTTCAATCCTCAACACTCAATCTTCAATCCTCAATCCTCAATCCTCAATCCTCAATCCTCAATCTTCAATCCTCAACACTAATCTTCAATCCTCAATCCTCCATCCTCAATCCTCAATCCTCATTCTTCAATCCTCAATACCCAATCCTCAATTTCAATCCTCAATCCTCAATCCTCATTTCTCAGTCCTCAATCCTCAACCCTCAGCCCTCATCCTCCATCCTCAATCCTCAATCCTCAATCCTCAATCTTCAATCCTCAATTCTCAATCTTCAATCCTCGATCCTCAATCTTCAATCCTCAATCCTCAATCCTCAGTCATCAATACTCAATCTTCAATGCTCAATCCTCAATCCTCAATCCTCAATCCTCATTCCCCAACCCTCAATCCTCATTCCTCAAACCTCAATCCTCAACCCTCAGTCCTCATACTCAATTCTCAATTCTCAATCCTCAATCCTCAATCCTCAATCCTCAATCCTCAGTACTCAATCCTCAATCCTCAACCTTCAATCCTCAATACTCAATCTTCAATCCTCAATCCTCAATCCTCAATCCTCAGACCTCAAACCTCAATCTTCAACCCTGAATCCTCAATCCTCAATACTCAATCCTCAATCTTCAATCCTCAATCCTCAATCCTCAATCCTCAATTCTCAATCCTCAATCCTCAATCCTCAATCCTTAATCCTCAATCGTCAATCTTCAATCCTCAATACTCAATCTTCAATCCTCAATCCTCAATCCTCAATCCTCAATCCTCATTCTTCAATCATCAATACCCAATCCTCAATTTCAATCCTCAATCCTCAATCCTCAATTCTCAATCCTCAATCCTCAGTCCTCAGTCCTCAAACCGCAATCCTCAACCCTCAGCCCTCATCCTCCATCCTCAATCCTCAATCCTCAATCCTCAATCCTCAATCTTCAATCCTCAATTGTCACTCCTCAATCCTCAACCCTCAATCCTCATTCCTCAAACCTCAATCCTCAATCTTCAATCCTCAATCCTCAATCCTCAATACTCAA
Source organism: Calliopsis andreniformis (assembly GCF_051401765.1). Lineage (NCBI taxonomy): Eukaryota > Metazoa > Arthropoda > Insecta > Hymenoptera > Andrenidae > Calliopsis > Calliopsis andreniformis. The sequence continues at coordinate 246,399 of NW_027480652.1, forward strand.
TCCTCAATCTTCAATCCTCAATACCCACTCCTCAATCTTCAATCCTCAATCCTCAATCCTCAATCCTAATTCCTCAATCCTCATTCCTCAATCCTCAATACCCAATCCTCAATTTCAATCCTCAATCCTCAATCCTGAATTCTCAATCCTCAATCCTCAGTCCTCAGCCCTCAAACCGCAATCCTCAACCCTCAGCCATCATCCTCCATCCTCAATCTTCAATCCTCCTTCCTCAATCTTCAATCCTCAATTCTCAATCTTCAATCTTCGATCCTGAATCATAAATACTCAATTCTCAATCCTCAGGCATCAATACTCAATCTTCAATACACAATCCTCAATCCTCAATCCTAAATCCTCAATCCTCAACCCTCAATCCTCATACCTCAAACCTCAATCCTCAACCCTCAGTTCTCATACTCAATTCTCAATTCTCAATCCTCAATCCTCAATCCTCAATCTTCAATCTTCAATAATCAATATCCAATTCTAGATCCTCCATCCCCAATCTTCAATCCTTAATCCTCAATCTTCAATCCCCATCTTCAATCTTCCAATCCAATCAAGTTTCAATCTCAATCCTCAATCTTCAACCCTCAATCCTCAATTTACCCAATCTTCATCACTTCAATCTTCTCAATCAACAATCTTCAATCCTCAATTCTTCCAATTCTTCAATCTTCCGATTCTTCTAATCTTCAATCTTAAATTCATCCATCTTCAATCATTAATCGTCAATCGTCAATCTTCAATCTTCAATCTTCAATCTACAATCTCTCTCACTCACTCCTCCACCCCTCGTTCTTCGTCTTCACCTCTCTCACTTACCACCACCCTCCACCACCACCACCACCCACCACCCACCACCCCCACCCACCACCAACCACCCCCCACCCCCCACCCCCCACCTACCACCACCACCCACTCCTCACACCCACCACACACCACCCACCACCACAACCCACCACCCACCACCCTCACCTCACCACTCACCTCCCTCCTCCCCTCAATCCTCTACCTCAACACACAACTCATCACCCACCACCCACTACCCTCCACCCATCCACCACCACCACCCACCATCCCATCATCTCTCACTCCACCACTCCATCACCCACACCTCACCTCCACCAATCCTCAACCTCCTTCCTCACCTCATCCTCAGCCTCACTCAATCTCAATCCTCCAATCCCACCTCAATCCTCAACCTCACCTCATCACCATACTCAATCTCAATCCTCATCCACACTCCTCAATCCTCCAGATCACTCAACTCACTACTCACCCTCAATCCTCACCTCACCTCCTCCATCTCAATCCTCATCCTCAACCTCAATCATCTCAATCCTCAATCCTCAATCCCTCCATCCTCAATCTACCTGACTACCCACTCCATCTACCTCCTCAATCCTCAATCCTCAATCCTAATTCCTCAATCCTCATTCTTCAATCATCAATACCCAATCTTCAATCCTCATCCTCAATCCTCAATTCTCAATCCTCAATCCTCAGTCTCAGACCCCAATCCTCATCCTCAGGCATCAATACTCAATCTTCAATACTCAATCCTCAATCCTCAATCCTCAATCCTCAATCCTCAACCTCTCAATCCTCATTCATCAACCTCAATCCTCAACCCTCAGTCCTCATCCTCAATTCTCAATTCTCAATTCTCAATCCTCAATCCTCAATCCTCAATCTTCAATCCTCAATAATCAACCTCCAATCCTAGATCCTTAATCCCCAATCTTGAATCCTTAATCCCCAATCTTCGATCCTCAATACTCAATCTTCAATCCTCAATCCTCAATCCTCAATCCTCAATCCTCAATCCTCAATCCTCAACCCTCAATCCTCATTCATCAAACCTCAATCCTCAACCCTCAGTCCTCATCCTCAATTCTCAATTCTCAATTCTCAATCCTCAATCCTCAATCCTCAATCTTCAATCCTCAATAATCAACCTCCAATCCTAGATCCTCAATCCCCAATCTTGAATCCTTAATCCCCAATCTTCGATCCTCAATACTCAATCTTCAATCCTCAATCCTCAATCCTCATCCTCAATCCTCAATCTTCAATACTCAATACCCAATCCTCAATCATCAATCCTCAATCTTATATCCTCAATATTCATCTCAATCCTCAATCCTCAATCCTCAATTCTCAATCCTCAATCCTCAGTGATCAATACTCAATCTTCAATACTCAACCCTCAATCCTCAATCCTCAATCCTCAATCCTCAATCCTCAATCCTCAATCCTCAATCTTCAATCCTCAATACTCAATCCTCAATTCTCAATCCACAATCCTCAGTCCTCAGTCCTCAAACCGCAATCCTCAACCCTCAGCCCTCATCCTCCATCCTCAATCCTCAATCCTCAATCCTCAATCCTCAATCTTCAATCCTCAATTCTCACTCCTCAATCCTCAACCCTCAATCCTCATTCCTCAAACCTCAATCGTCAACCCTCAGTTCTCATACTCAATTCTCAATTCTCAATCCTCAATCCTCAATCCTCAATCTTCAATCCTCAATAATCAATCTCCAATTCTAGATCCTCAATCCCCAATCTTCAATCCTTAATCCTCAATATTCAATGCCAATCCCCAGTACTCAATCTTCAATCCTCAATGCTCAATCCTCAATTCTCAATCCTCAGTCCTCAATCTTCAATCCTCAATCCTCAAACCTCAATCCTCAACCGTCAGTCCTCGTCCTCAATCCTCAGGCATCAATACTCAATCTTCAATACCCAATCCTCAATCCTCAATCCTAAATCCTCAATCCTCAACCTCAATCCTCATTCCTCAAACCTCAATCCTCAACCCTCAGTTCTCATACTCAATTCTCAATTCTCAATCCTCAATCCTCAATCCTCAATCTTCAATCCTCAATAATCAATATCCAATTCTAGATCCTCCATCCCCAATCTTCAATCCTTAATCCTCAATGTTCAATCCCCAATCCCCATTACTCAATCTTCAATCCTCAATGCTCAATCCTCAATCGTCAATCCTCAGTCCTCAGTCCTCAATCTTCAATCCTCAAACCTCAATCCTCAACCGTCAGTCCTCATACTCCATCCTCAATCCTCAATCCTCAGTCCTCAATCTTCAATCCCCAATACTCAATCTTCAATCCTGAATCCTCAATCCTCAATCCTCAATCCTCAATCCTCAGGCATCAATACTCAATCTTCAATACTCAATCCTCAATCCTCAATCCTCAATCCTCAATCCTCAATACTCAACCATCAATCCTCAGTTCTCAAACTCAATCCTCAACCCTCAGTCCTCATCCTCAATTCTCAATTCTCAATCCTCAATCCACAATCCTCAATCTTCAATTCTCAATAATCAATCTCCGATCCTAGGTCCTCAATCCCCAACCTTCAATCGTTAATCCTCAATCTTCAATCCTCAATCCCCAGTCATCAATCTTCAATCCTCAATGCTCAATCCGCAATCCTCAATCCTCAGTCCTCAAACCCCAATCCTCAATCCTCAAACCTCAATCCTCAAACGTCAGTCCTGGTCCTCAATCCTCAAACCTCAATCCTCAATCCTCAATATTCAATCATCAATACTCAATCTTCAATCCTCAATCCTCAAACCACAATCCTCAATCCTCATTCTTCAATCCTAAATACCCAATCCGCAATTTCCAATCCTCAATCCTCAATCCTCAATTCTCAATCCTCAATCCCTAATCCTCAGACCTCAAACATCAATATTCAACCCTCAGTCCTCGTCCTCAATCCACAACCCTCAATCCTCAGTCCTCAATATTCAATCATCAATATTCAATCTTCAATCCTCAATCCTCAATCCTCAATCCTCAATCCTCAATCCTCAATCCTCAATCCTCAATCCTCAATCCTCAATCCTCAATCCTCAATCCTCAATATTCAATCCTCAATACTCAATCTTCGATCATCAATCCTCAATCCTCAATTCTCAGTCGTCAATCCTCAGTCATCAATCCTCAATCTTCAATACTCAATCGTCAATCCTTAGTCCTCAATCCTCAATATTCAATCATCAATACTCAATCTTCAATGCTCAATCCTCAAACCTCAATCCCCAATCCTCATTCTTCAATCCTAAATACCCAATCCTCAATCTTCAATCCTCATTCCCCAATACTCAATTCTCAATCCTCATTCCTTAATCCTCAGACCTCAAACATCAATATTCAACCCTCAGTCCTCGTCCTCAATCCACAACCCTCAATCCTCAGTCCTCAATATTCAATCATCAATATTCAATCTTCAATCCTCAATCCTCAATCCTCAATCCTCAATCCTCAATCCTCAACCTTCAACCCTGAATCCTCAATCCTCAATACTCAGTCCTCAATCTTCAATCCTCAATTCTCAATCTTCAATCCTCAATCCTCAATCCTCAATCCTCAATCCTCAATCCTCAATCCTCAATCCTCAATCCTCAATATTCAATCCTCAATACTCAATCTTCAATCATCAATCCTCAATCCTCAATTCTCAGTCGTCTATCCTCAGTCATCAATCCTCAATCTTCAATACTCAATCGTCAATCCTTAGTCCTCAATCCTCAATATTCAATCATCAATACTCAATCTTCAATCCTCAATCCTCAAACCACAATCCTCAATCCTCATTCTTCAATCCTAAATACCCAATCCGCAATTTCCAATCCTCAATCCTCAATCCTCAATTCTCAATCCTCAATCCCTAATCCTCAGACCTCAAACATCAATATTCAACCCTCAGTCCTCGTCCTCAATCCACAACCCTCAATCCTCAGTCCTCAATATTCAATCATCAATATTCAATCTTCAATCCTCAATCCTCAATCCTCAATCCTCAATCCTCAATCCTCAATCCTCAATCCTCAATCCTCAATCCTCAATCCTCAATCCTCAATCCTCAATATTCAATCCTCAATACTCAATCTTCGATCATCAATCCTCAATCCTCAATTCTCAGTCGTCAATCCTCAGTCATCAATCCTCAATCTTCAATACTCAATCGTCAATCCTTAGTCCTCAATCCTCAATATTCAATCATCAATACTCAATCTTCAATGCTCAATCCTCAAACCTCAATCCCCAATCCTCATTCTTCAATCCTAAATACCCAATCCTCAATCTTCAATCCTCATTCCCCAATACTCAATTCTCAATCCTCATTCCTTAATCCTCAGACCTCAAACATCAATATTCAACCCTCAGTCCTCGTCCTCAATCCACAACCCTCAATCCTCAGTCCTCAATATTCAATCATCAATATTCAATCTTCAATCCTCAATCCTCAATCCTCAATCCTCAATCCTCAATCCTCAACCTTCAACCCTGAATCCTCAATCCTCAATACTCAGTCCTCAATCTTCAATCCTCAATTCTCAATCTTCAATCCTCAATCCTCAATCCTCAATCCTCAATCCTCAATCCTCAATCCTCAATCCTCAATCCTCAATATTCAATCCTCAATACTCAATCTTCAATCATCAATCCTCAATCCTCATTTCTCAGTCGTCTATCCTCAGTCATCAATCCTCAATCTTCAATACTCAATCGTCAATCCTTAGTCCTCAATCCTCAATATTCAATCATCAATACTCAATCTTCAATGCTCAATCCTCAAACCTCAATCCCCAATCCTCATTCTTCAATCCTAAATACCCAATCCTCAGTCTTCAATCCTCAATCCCCAATACTCAATTCTCAATCCTCATTCCTTAATCCTCAGACCTCAAACATCAATATTCAACCCTCAGTCCTCGTCCTCAATCCAAAACCCTCAACCCTCAGTCCTCAATATTCAATCATCAATATTCAATCTCCAATCCTCAATCCTCAATCCTCACTCCCCAATCCTCAATCCTCAATCTTCAACCCTGAATCCTCAATCCTCAATACTCAATCCTCAATCTTCAATCCTCAATACTCAATCTTGAATGCTCAATCCTCAATCCCCAATCCTCAATATTCAATCATCAATACTCAATCTTCAATACTCAATCCTCAATCCTCAATTCTCAATCCTCAATCCTCAATCCTCAATCCTCAATCCTCAATCCTCAATCCTCAATCCTCAATCCACAATCCTCAACATTCAATACCCAATAATCAACCTCCAATCGTAGATCCTCAATCCTCAATCCTCAATCCTCAATCTTCAACCCTGAATCCTCAATCCTCAATACTCAATCCTCAATCATCAATCCTCAATCCTCAATCCTCAATCTTCAATCCTCAACACTCAATCTTCAATCCTCAATCCTCAATCCTCAATCCTCAATCCTCAATCTTCAATCCTCAACACTAATCTTCAATCCTCAATCCTCCATCCTCAATCCTCAATCCTCATTCTTCAATCCTCAATACCCAATCCTCAATTTCAATCCTCAATCCTCAATCCTCATTTCTCAGTCCTCAATCCTCAACCCTCAGCCCTCATCCTCCATCCTCAGTCCTCAATCCTCAATCCTCAATCTTCAATCCTCAATTCTCAATCTTCAATCCTCGATCCTCAATCTTCAATCCTCAATCCTCAATCCTCAGTCATCAATACTCAATCTTCAATGCTCAATCCTCAATCCTCAATCCTCAATCCTCATTCCCCAACCCTCAATCCTCATTCCTCAAACCTCAATCCTCAACCCTCAGTCCTCAATCCTCAGTACTCAATCCTCAATCCTCAACCTTCAATCCTCAATACTCAATCTTCAATCCTCAATCCTCAATCCTCAATCCTCAGACCTCAAACCTCAATCTTCAACCCTGAATCCTCAATCCTCAATACTCAATCCTCAATCTTCAATCCTCAATCCTCAATCCTCAGTCATCAATACTCAATCTTCAATGCTCAATCCTCAATCCTCAATCCTCAATCCTCATTCCTCAAACCTCAATCCTCAACCCTCAGTCCTCATACTCAATTCTCAATTCTCAATCCGCAATCCTCAATCCTCAATCCTCAATCTTCAGTCCTCAATCCTCAATCCTCAATCCTCAATCCTCAATCCTCAATGTTCAGTCCGCAATGCCCAATCCTCAATCTTCAATCCGCAGTCCTCAATCCTCAATCCTCAATTCTCAATACTCAGTCCTCAATTCTCAGTCCTCAAACATCTATCCTGAATCCACAATCCTGAATCCTCAATCTTCAGACCTCAGTCCTCAACAATCAGTCGTCAATTCTCAGTCCTCAATAGAATATCATCAATTCACACATTTCAATACTCAATACTCAATCTGCAATCTTCAAATCTCTATCCACAAACATCAGTTCTCATCACTCAACCCTCAACACTCAGTCCCCAATCCTCAATCTTCAATCCTCAATCCTCAATCCTCAATTCCCAATCCTCAATCCTCAGTCCTCAGACCTCAAACCTCAATCCTCAACTCTCAGCCCTCATCCTCAATCCTCAATACTCAATCTTCAATCCTCAATCCTCAATCCGCAAGCCTCAATCCTCAATCCTCAATCCTCAGTCCTCAAACCTCAATCCTCAATACTCAATCTTCAATCCTCAATCCTCAATCCTCAATCCTCAGACCTCAAACCTCAATCTTCAACCCTGAATCCTCAATCCTCAATACTCAATCCTCAATCTTCAATCCTCAATCCTCAATCCTCAGTCATCAATACTCAATCTTCAATGCTCAATCCTCAATCCTCAATCCTCAATCCTCATTCCTCAAACCTCAATCCTCAACCCTCAGTCCTCATACTCAATTCTCAATTCTCAATCCGCAATCCTCAATCCTCAATCCTCAATGTTCAGTCCTCAATCCTCAATCCTCAATCCTCAATCCTCAATCCTCAATGTTCAGTCCGCAATGCCCAATCCTCAATCTTCAATCCTCAGTCCTCAATCCTCAATCCTCAATTCTCAATACTCAGTCCTCAATTCTCAGTCCTCAAACATCTATCCTGAATCCACAATCCTGAATCCTCAATCTTCAGACCTCAGTCCTCAACAATCAGTCGTCAATTCTCAGTCCTCAATAGAATATCATCAATTCACACATTTCAATACTCAATACTCAATCTGCAATCTTCAAATCTCTATCCACAAACATCAGTTCTCATCACTCAACCCTCAACACTCAGTCCCCAATCCTCAATCTTCAATCCTCAATCCTCAATCCTCAATTCCCAATCCTCAATCCTCAGTCCTCAGACCTCAAACCTCAATCCTCAACTCTCAGCCCTCATCCTCAATCCTCAATACTCAATCTTCAATCCTCAATCCTCAATCCGCAAGCCTCAATCCTCAATCCTCAATCCTCAGTCCTCAAACCTCAATGCTCAACACTCAATTCTCAATCCTCCATCTTCAATCCTCAATCCTCAATCCTCAATCCCCAATCCTCAATCCTCAGATATCAATACTCAATCTTCAATACTCAATCCTCAATCCTCAATCCTCAATCCTCAATCCTCAACCCTCAATCCTCATTCCTCAAACCTCAATCCTCAACCCTCAGTCCTCATCCTCAATCCTCAATACTCAATCATCAATCCTCAATCCTCACTCTTCAATACTCAATACCCAATCCTCAATCTTCAATCCTCAATCCTCAATCCTCAATTCTCAATCCTCAATCCTCAGTCCTCTGTCCTCAAACCTCAATCCTCTACCCTCAGCCCTCATCCTCCATCCTCAATCCTCAATCATCAATCCTCAATCTTATATCCTCAATATTCAGTCTTCAATCCTCAATCCTCAATCCCCTATCCTCAATCCTCAATCCTCAGTGATCAATACTCAATCTTCAATCCTCAATCTTCAATCCTCAATCCTCAATCCTCAATCCTCAGTACTCAATCCTCAATCCTCAACCTTCAATCCTCAATACTCAATCTTCAATCCTCAATCCTCAATCCTCAATCCTCAATCCTCAATCTTCAATCCTCAATCCTCAATCCACAATCTTCAATCCTCAATACTCAATCTGCAATCCTCAATCCTCAAACCTCAATCCTCAATCCTCATTCTTCAATCCTCAATGCCCAATCCTCAATCTTCAATCCTCAATCCTCAATCCTCAATTCTCAATCCTCAATCCTTAATCCTCAGACCTCAAACATCAATATTCAACCCTCAGCCCTCGTCCTCAATCCACAACCCTCAATCCTCAGTCCTCAATATTCAATCATCAATATTCAATCTTCAATCCTCAATCCTCAATCCTCAATCGTCAATCCTCAATCCTCAATCTTCAACCCTGAATCCTCAATCCTCAATACTCAATCCTCAATCTTCAATCCTCAATACTCAATCTTCAATCTTCAATTTCAATCCTCAATCCTCAATCCTCAATTCTCAATCCTCAATCCTCAGTCCTCAGTCCTCAAACCGCAATCCTCAACCCTCAGCCCCCATCCTCCATCCTCAATCCTCAATCCTCAATCCTCAACCTTCAATCCTCAATTCTCAGTCTTCAATCCTCGATCCTGAATCATCAATCCACAATCCTCAATCCTCAGGCATCAATACTCAATCTTCAATACTCAATCCTCAATCCTCAATCCTCAGTCCACAATCCCCAATCCTCAATCCTCAAACCTCAATGCTCAACCGTCAGTCCTCGTCCTCAATCCTCAATATTCAATCATCAATACTCAATCTTCAATCCTCAATCCTCAAACCTCAATCCTCAATCCTCATTCTTCAATCCTAAATACCCGCTCCTCAATTTCCAATCCTCAATCCTCAATCCTCAATTCTCAATCCTCAATCCTTAATCCTCAGACCTCAAACATCAATATTCAGCCCTCAGTCCTCGTCCTCAATCCACAACCCTCAATCCACAGTCCTCAATATTCAATCATCAATATTCAATCTTCAATGCTCAATCCTCAATCCTGAATCCTGAATCCTCAATCCTCAATCTTCAATCCTCAAACCTCAATCCTCAATACTCAATCCTCAATCTTCAATCCTCAATACTCAATCGTCAATCCTGAATACTCAATCTTCAATCCTCAATCCTCAATCCTCAATCCTCAATCCTCATCCTTCAATCCTCAATACCCAATCCTCAATCTTCAATCCTCAATCCTCAGTCCTCAATCCTCAATCCTCAATCCTCATTCTTCAATCCTCAATACCCAGTCCTCAATCTTCAATCCTCGATCCTCAATCCTCAATTCTCAATCGTCAATCCTCAATTCCCAGACGTCAAACGTCAATACTCAACCCTCAGTCCTCGTCCTCAATCCACAACCCTCAATCCTCAGTCCTCAATATTCAATCATCAATATTCAATCTTCAATCCTGAATCCTGAATCCTCAATCCTCAATCTTCAATCCTCAAACCTCAATCCTCAATACTCAATCCTCAATCTTCAATCCTCAATACTCAATCGTCAATCCTGAATATTCAATCTTCAATCCTCAATCCTCAAACCTCAATCCTCAATCCTCAATATTCAATCATCAATACTCAATCTTCAATCCTCAATCCTCAAACCACAATCCTCAATCCTCATTCTTCAATCCTAAATACCCAATCCGCAATTTCCAATCCTCAATCCTCAATCCTCAATTCTCAATCCTCAATCCCTAATCCTCAGACCTCAAACATCAATATTCAACCCTCAGTCCTCGTCCTCAATCCACAACCCTCAATCCTCAGTCCTCAATATTCAATCATCAATATTCAATCTTCAATCCTCAATCCTCAATACTCAATCCTCAATCCTCAATCCTCAATCCTCAATCCTCAATCCTCAATCCTCAATCCTCAATCCTCAATCCTCAATCCTCAATATTCAATCCTCAATACTCAATCTTCGATCATCAATCCTCAATCCTCAATCCTCAATCTTCAATCCTCAATCCTCAATCCTCAATCTTCAATCTTCAATACTCAATCTGCAATCCTCAATCCTCAAACCTCAATCCTCAATACTCATTCTTCAATCCTCAATGCCCAATCCTCAATCTTCAATCCTCAATCCTCAATCCTCAATTCTCGATCCTCAATCCTTAATCCTCAGACCTCAAACATCAATATTCAACCCTCAGCCCTCGTCCTCAATCCACAACCCTCAATCCTCAGTCCTCAATATTCAATCATCAATATTCAATCTTCAATCCTCAATCCTCAATCCTCAATCCTCAATCCTCAATCCTCAATCTTCAACCCTGAATCCTCAATCCTCAATACTCAATCCTCAATCTTCAATCCTCAATACTCAATCTTCAATCCTCAATCCTCAATCCTCAATCCTCAATCCTCAATCTTCAATCCACAACACTCAATCTTCAATCCTCAATCCTCAATCCTCAATCCTCAATCCTCATTCTTCAATCCTCAATACCCAATCCTCAATCTTCAAACCTCAATCCTCAATCCTCAATCCTAATTCCTCAATCCTCATTCTTCGATCCTCAATACCCAATCCCCAATTTCAATCCTCAATCCTCAATCCTCATTTCTCAATCCTCAATCCTCAACCCTCAGCCCTCATCCTCCATCCTCAATCCTCAATCCTCAATCCTCAATCTTCAATCCTCAATTCTCAATCTTCAATCCTCGATCCTCAATCATCAATCCTCAATCCTCAATCCTCAGGCATCAATACTCAATCCTCAATGCTCAATCCTCAATCCTCAATCCTCAATCCTCAATCTTCAATTATCAATACTCAATCTGCAATCCTCAGTTCTCAATCCCCAATATTCAATCTTCAATCCTCAATCCTCATTCTTCAATCCTCAATACCCAATCCTCAATCTTCAGTCCTCAATCCTCAATCCTCAATCCTCAATCCTCATTCCTCAAACCTCAATCCTCAACCCTCAGTCCTCATCCTCAATTCTCAATCCTCAAACCTCAATCCTCAATCCTCAATATTCAATCATCAATACTCAATCTTCAATCCTCAATCCTCAAACCTCAATCCTCAATCCTCATTCTTCAATCCTAAATACCCAATCCTCAATCTTCAATCCTCAATCCTCAATCCTTAATTCTCAATCCTCAATCCTTAATCCCCAGACCTCAAACATCAATGTTCAACCCTCAGTCCTCGTCCTCAATCCACAACCCTCAATCCTCAATCTTCAATCCTCAATTCTCAATCTTCAATCCTCGATCCTCAATCATCAATCCTCATTCTTCAATCCTTAACACTCAATCTTCAATCCACAATCCTCAATCCTCAATCCTCAATCCTCATTCTTCAATCCTCAATACCCAATCCTCAATCTTCAGTCCTCAATCCTCAATCCTCAATCCTAATTCCTCAATCCTCATTGTTCAATCCTCAATACCCAATCCTCAATTTCAATCCTCATTCCTCAAACCTCACTTCTCAGCCCTCAATCCTCAACCCTCAGCCCTCATCCTCCATCCTCAATCCTCAATCCTCAATCCTCAATCTTCAATCCTCAATTCTCAATATTCAATCCTCGATCCTCAATCATCAATCCTCAATCCTCAATCCTCAGGCATCAATACTCAATCTTCAATGCTCAATCCTCAATCCTCAATCCTCAATCCTCATTCCCCAACCCTCAATCCTCATTCCTCAAACCTCAATCCTCAACCCTCAGTCCTCATCCTCAATTCTCAATTCTCAATACTCAATCCTCAATCCTCAATCTTCAATCCTCAATCCTCAAACCTCAATCCTCAACCGTCAGTCCTCGTCCTCAATCCTCAAACCTCAATCCTCAATCCTCAATATTCAATCATCAATACTCAATCTTCTATCCTCAATGCTCTATCCTCAATCCTCAATCCTCAATCCTCAATATTCAAGACACAACCCTCAGCCATCAATTCTCAATACTCAACCATCAATCCTCAATTCTCAATACTCAATAGGATATTCTGAATACTCATGGTTCAATACTCAATCCACAATATTCAATAATCAAATCTCAATCCTCTACCTTCAATCCTCAATACTCAATTTCAATCCTCAATCCTCAGTTCTCAATCCCCAATACTCAATCCTCAATCGTCAATCCTCAATCCCCAATCCTCAATCTTCAATCCTCAACCTCAATCCTCAATCCTCAATCCTCAATCCTCAATCTTCAATCATCAATATTCAATCTTCAATCCTCAATCCTCATTCTTCAATCCTCAATACCCAATCCCGAATCTTCAGTCCTCAATCCTCAACTCTCAATCCTCAATCCTCAATCCTCAGACCTCACACATCAATACTCAACCCTCAGTCCTCGTCCTCAATCCACAACCGTCAATCCTCAATCCTCAATCATCAATCATCAATATTCAACCTTCAGTCCTCAATACTCAATCCTCAATCCTCAATCCTCAATCCTCAATGTTCAATCCGCAATACCCAATCCTCAATCTTCAATCCTCAATCCTCAATCCTCAATCCTCAATCCTCAATACTCAATCCTCAATTCTCAGTCCTCAAACCTCAATCCTGAATCCACAATCCTGAATCCTCAATCTTCAGACCTCAGTCCTCAACAATCATTTGTCAGTTCTCAATCCTCAATAGAATATCGTCAATTCACACTTTTCCATACTCAATACTCAGTCTGCAATCTTAAAATCTCTATCCACAAACTTCAATTCCCGTCACTCAACCCTCAATACTCAGTCCCCCATCCTCAACCATCAATCCTCAATCCTTAATCCTCAATTCTCAATCCTCAATCCTCAGTCCTCAGACCTCAAACCACAATCCTCAATAATCGATTACCAATCCTAGATCCTCAATCCTCAATCCTCAATCCCCAATCATCAATACTCAATAATCAATCTCCAATCCTAGGTCCTCAATCCGCAATCCTCAATCCTCAACCCTCAATCCTCATTCTTCAATCCTCAATACCCAATCCTCAATCTTCAATCCTCAATCATCAGTCCTCAATTCTCAATCCTCAATCCACAGTCCTCAGTCGTCAAACCTCAGTCCCCGACCCTCAGCCCTCATCCTCAATCCTCAGTCCTCAATCCTCAATCCTCAAACCTCAATCCTCTACCGTCAGTCCTCGTCCTCAATCCTCAAACCTCAATCCTCAATCCTCAATATTCAATCATCAATACTCAATCTTCAATCCTCAATCCTCAATCCTCAATCCTCAATCCTCAATCCTCAATCCTCAGACCTCATACATCAATATTCAACCCTCACTCCTCGTCCTCTATCCACAACAATCAATCCTCAATCCTCAATCTTCTATCATCAACATTCAATCTTCAATCCTCAATCCTAAATCCTCAATCCTCAATCCTCAATCCTCAATCCTCAATCCTCAATCCTCAATCTTCAATCCTCAATACTCAATCTTCAATCCCCAATCCTCAATTCTCAATCCTCAATCCTCAATGTTCAATCCTCAATACTCAATCTTCAATCCTCAATCCTCAATCCTCAATCCTCAATCCTCATTCTTCAATCCTCAATACCCAATCCTCAATCTTCAATCCTCAATCCTCAACTCTCAATCCTCAATCCTCTATCCTCAGACCTCACACATCAATACTCAACCCTCAGCCCTCGTCCTCAATCCACAACCCTCAATCCTCAATCCTCAATAATCAATCATCAATATTCAATCTTCAGACCTCAATCCTCAATTCTCAATCCTCAATCCTCAATCCTCAATGTTCAATCCGAAATACCCAATCCTCAATCTTCAATCCTCAATCCTCAATCCTCAATCCTCAACCCTCAATACTCAATCCTCAATTCTCAGTCCTGAAACCTCAATCCTGAATCCACAATCCTCAATCTTCAATCCTCAATGCTCAATCCTCAATCCTCAATCCTCAATTCTCAATACTCAGTCCTCAATTCTCCGTCCTCAAACCTCAATCCTGAATCCACAATCCTGAATCCTCAATCTTCAGACCTCAGTCCTCAACAATCAGTCGTCAATTCTCAGTCCTCAACCCTCAATCCTCATTCCTCAAACCTCAATCCTCAACCCTCAGTCCTCATCCTCAATTCTCAATTCTCAATCCTCAATTCTCAATACTCAATATTCAATCCTCAATAATCAACCTCCAATCCTAGATCCTCAATCCCCAATCTTCAATCCTTAATCCTCAATCTTCAATCCTTAATTCTCAATCGTCAATCTTCAATCCTCAATACTCAATCTCCAATCCTCAATCCTCAGTCCTCAATCCTCAATCCTTAATCCTCAATCGTCAATCTTCAATCCTCAATACTCAATCTTCAATCCTCAATCCTCAATCCTCAATCCTCAATCCTCATTCTTCAATACTCAATACCCAACACTCAATCTTCAAACCTCAATCCTCAATCCTCAATTCTCAATCCTCAATCCTCAGTCCTCTGTCCTCAAACCTCAATCCTCAACCCTCAGCCCTCATCCTCCATCCTCAATCCTCAATCATCAATCCTCAATCTTATATCCTCAATATTCAATCTTCAATCCTCAATCCTCAATCCTCAATCCTCAATCCTCAATCCTCAGTGATCAATACTCAATCTTCAATACTCAATCCTCAATCCTCAATCCTCAGTCCTCAATCCTCAATCCCCATTTCCCAAACCTCAATCCTCAACCCTCAGATCTCGTCCTCAATTCTCAATTCTCAATCCTCAATCATCAATCCTCAATCTTCAATCCTCAATCCTCAATCCTCAATCCTCAATCCTCAGTAGTCAATCCTCAATCCTCAACCTTCAATCCTCAATACTCAATCTTCAATCCTCAATCCTCAATCCTCAATCCTCAATCCTCAATCATCAATCCTGAATCCTCAATCATCAATCTTCAATCCTCAATACTCAATCTGCAATCCTCAATCCTCAAACCTCAATCCTCAATCCTCATTCTTCAATCCTCAATACCCAATCCTCAATCTTGAATCCTCAATCCTCAATCCTCAATCCTCAATTCTCAATCCTCAATCTTCAATCCTCAATCCTCAATCCTCAATACTCAATACTCAATCTTCAATCCTCAATTCTCAACACTCAATAGAATATTCTGAATACTCCCGTTTCAATGCTCAGACCACAATATTCAATAATCAAATCCCAATACTCAATCTTCAATCCTCAATCCTCAATCCTCAATCCTCAATCCTCAATCATCAATCCTGAATCCTCAATCATCAATCTTCAATCCTCAATACTCAATCTGCAATCCTCAATCCTCAAACCTCAATCCTCAATCCTCATTCTTCAATCCTCAATACCCAATCCTCAATCTTGAATCCTCAATCCTCAATCCTCAATCCTCAATTCTCAATCCTCAATCTTCAATCCTCAATCCTCAATCCTCAATCCTCAATCCTCAATCCTCAATATTCAATCCTCAATACTCAATCTTCAATCATCAATCCTCAATCCTCAATTCTCAGTCGTCTATCCTCAGTCATCAATCCTCAATCTTCAATACTCAATCGTCAATCCTTAGTCCTCAATCCTCAATATTCAATCATCAATACTCAATCTTCAATCCTCAATCCTCAAACCACAATCCTCAATCCTCATTCTTCAATCCTAAATACCCAATCCGCAATTTCCAATCCTCAATCCTCAATCCTCAATTCTCAATCCTCAATCCCTAATCCTCAGACCTCAAACATCAATATTCAACCCTCAGTCCTCGTCCTCAATCAACAACCCTCAATCCTCAGTCCTCAATATTCAATCATCAATATTCAATCTTCAATCCTCAATCCTCAATCCTCAATCCTCAATCCTCAATCCTCAATCCTCAATCCTCAATCCTCAATCCTCAATCCTCAATCCTCAATCCTCAATCCTCAATATTCAATCCTCAATACTCAATCTTCGATCATCAATCCTCAATCCTCAATTCTCAGTCGTCAATCCTCAGTCATCAATCCTCAATCTTCAATACTCAATCGTCAATCCTTAGTCCTCAATCCTCAATATTCAATCATCAATACTCAATCTTCAATGCTCAATCCTCAAACCTCAATCCCCAATCCTCATTCTTCAATCCTAAATACCCAATCCTCAATCTTCAATCCTCATTCCCCAATACTCAATTCTCAATCCTCATTCCTTAATCCTCAGACCTCAAACATCAATATTCAACCCTCAGTCCTCGTCCTCAATCCACAACCCTCAATCCTCAGTCCTCAATATTCAATCATCAATATTCAATCTTCAATCCTCAATCCTCAATCCTCAATCCTCAATCCTCAATCCTCAACCTTCAACCCTGAATCCTCAATCCTCAATACTCAGTCCTCAATCTTCAATCCTCAATTCTCAATCTTCAATCCTCAATCCTCAATCCTCAATCCTCAATCCTCAATCCTCAATCCTCAATCCTCAATCCTCAATATTCAATCCTCAATACTCAATCTTCAATCATCAATCCTCAATCCTCAATTCTCAGTCGTCTATCCTCAGTCATCAATCCTCAATCTTCAATACTCAATCGTCAATCCTTAGTCCTCAATCCTCAATATTCAATCATCAATACTCAATCTTCAATGCTCAATCCTCAAACCTCAATCCCCAATCCTCATTCTTCAATCCTAAATACCCAATCCTCAGTCTTCAATCCTCAATCCCCAATACTCAATTCTCAATCCTCATTCCTTAATCCTCAGACCTCAAACATCAATATTCAACCCTCAGTCCTCGTCCTCAATCCACAACCCTCAACCCTCAGTCCTCAATATTCAATCATCAATATTCAATCTTCAATCCTCAATCCTCAATCCTCACTCCCCAATCCTCAATCCTCAATCTTCAACCCTGAATCCTCAATCCTCAATACTCAATCCTCAATCTTCAATCCTCAATACTCAATCTTGAATGCTCAATCCTCAATCCCCAATCCTCAATATTCAATCATCAATACTCAATCTTCAATACTCAATCCTCAATCCTCAATTCTCAATCCTCAATCCTCAATCCTCAATCCTCAATCCTCAATCCTCAATCCTCAATCCTCAATCCACAATCCTCAACATTCAATACCCAATAATCAACCTCCAATCGTAGATCCTCAATCCTCAATCCTCAATCCTCAATCTTCAACCCTGAATCCTCAATCCTCAATACTCAATCCTCAATCTTCAATCCTCAATCCTCAATCCTCAGTCATCAATACTCAATCTTCAATGCTCAATCCTCAATCCTCAATCCTCAATCCTCATTCCTCAAACCTCAATCCTCAACCCTCAGTCCTCATACTCAATTCTCAATTCTCAATCCGCAATCCTCAATCCTCAATCCTCAATCTTCAGTCCTCAATCCTCAATCCTCAATCCTCAATCCTCAATCCTCAATGTTCAGTCCGCAATGCCCAATCCTCAATCTTCAATCCGCAGTCCTCAATCCTCAATCCTCAATTCTCAATACTCAGTCCTCAATTCTCAGTCCTCAAACATCTATCCTGAATCCACAATCCTGAATCCTCAATCTTCAGACCTCAGTCCTCAACAATCAGTCGTCAATTCTCAGTCCTCAATAGAATATCATCAATTCACACATTTCAATACTCAATACTCAATCTGCAATCTTCAAATCTCTATCCACAAACATCAGTTCTCATCACTCAACCCTCAACACTCAGTCCCCAATCCTCAATCTTCAATCCTCAATCCTCAATCCTCAATTCCCAATCCTCAATCCTCAGTCCTCAGACCTCAAACCTCAATCCTCAACTCTCAGCCCTCATCCTCAATCCTCAATACTCAATCTTCAATCCTCAATCCTCAATCCGCAAGCCTCAATCCTCAATCCTCAATCCTCAGTCCTCAAACCTCAATCCTCAACACTCAATTCTCAATCCTCCATCTTCAATCCTCAATCCTCAATCCTCAATCCCCAATCCTCAATCCTCAGATATCAATACTCAATCTTCAATACTCAATCCTCAATCCTCAATCCTCAATCCTCAATCCTCAACCCTCAATCCTCATTCCTCAAACCTCAATCCTCAACCCTCAGTCCTCATCCTCAATCCTCAATACTCAATCATCAATCCTCAATCCTCACTCTTCAATACTCAATACCCAATCCTCAATCTTCAATCCTCAATCCTCAATCCTCAATTCTCAATCCTCAATCCTCAGTCCTCTGTCCTCAAACCTCAATCCTCTACCCTCAGCCCTCATCCTCCATCCTCAATCCTCAATCATCAATCCTCAACCTTATATCCTCAATATTCAGTCTTCAATCCTCAATCCTCAATCCCCTATCCTCAATCCTCAATCCTCAGTGATCAATACTCAATCTTCAATCCTCAATCTTCAATCCTCAATCCTCAATCCTCAATCCTCAGTACTCAATCCTCAATCCTCAACCTTCAATCCTCAATACTCAATCTTCAATCCTCAATCCTCAATCCTCAATCCTCAATCCTCAATCTTCAATCCTCAATCCTCAATCCACAATCTTCAATCCTCAATACTCAATCTGCAATCCTCAATCCTCAAACCTCAATCCTCAATCCTCATTCTTCAATCCTCAATGCCCAATCCTCAATCTTCAATCCTCAATCCTCAATCCTCAATTCTCAATCCTCAATCCTTAATCCTCAGACCTCAAACATCAATATTCAACCCTCAGCCCTCGTCCTCAATCCACAACCCTCAATCCTCAGTCCTCAATATTCAATCATCAATATTCAATCTTCAATCCTCAATCCTCAATCCTCAATCGTCAATCCTCAATCCTCAATCTTCAACCCTGAATCCTCAATCCTCAATACTCAATCCTCAATCTTCAATCCTCAATACTCAATCTTCAATCCTCAATTTCAATCCTCAATCCTCAATCCTCAATTCTCAATCCTCAATCCTCAGTCCTCAGTCCTCAAACCGCAATCCTCAACCCTCAGCCCCCATCCTCCATCCTCAATCCTCAATCCTCAATCCTCAACCTTCAATCCTCAATTCTCAGTCTTCAATCCTCGATCCTGAATCATCAATCCACAATCCTCAATCCTCAGGCATCAATACTCAACCTTCAATACTCAATCCTCAATCCTCAATCCTCAGTCCACAATCCCCAATCCTCAATCCTCAAACCTCAATGCTCAACCGTCAGTCCTCGTCCTCAATCCTCAATATTCAATCATCAATACTCAATCTTCAATCCTCAATCCTCAAACCTCAATCCTCAATCCTCATTCTTCAATCCTAAATACCCGCTCCTCAATTTCCAATCCTCAATCCTCAATCCTCAATTCTCAATCCTCAATCCTTAATCCTCAGACCTCAAACATCAATATTCAGCCCTCAGTCCTCGTCCTCAATCCACAACCCTCAATCCACAGTCCTCAATATTCAATCATCAATATTCAATCTTCAATGCTCAATCCTCAATCCTGAATCCTGAATCCTCAATCCTCAATCTTCAATCCTCAAACCTCAATCCTCAATACTCAATCCTCAATCTTCAATCCTCAATACTCAATCGTCAATCCTGAATACTCAATCTTCAATCCTCAATCCTCAATCCTCAATCCTCAATCCTCATCCTTCAATCCTCAATACCCAATCCTCAATCTTCAATCCTCAATCCTCAGTCCTCAATCCTCAATCCTCAATCCTCATTCTTCAATCCTCAATACCCAGTCCTCAATCTTCAATCCTCGATCCTCAATCCTCAATTCTCAATCGTCAATCCTCAATTCCCAGACGTCAAACGTCAATACTCAACCCTCAGTCCTCGTCCTCAATCCACAACCCTCAATCCTCAGTCCTCAATATTGAATCATCAATATTCAATCTTCAATCCTGAATCCTGAATCCTCAATCCTCAATCTTCAATCCTCAAACCTCAATCCTCAATACTCAATCCTCAATCTTCAATCCTCAATACTCAATCGTCAATCCTGAATACTCAATCTTCAATCCTCAATCCTCAAACCTCAATCCTCAATCCTCAATATTCAATCATCAATACTCAATCTTCAATCCTCAATCCTCAAACCACAATCCTCAATCCTCATTCTTCAATCCTAAATACCCAATCCGCAATTTCCAATCCTCAATCCTCAATCCTCAATTCTCAATCCTCAATCCCTAATCCTCAGACCTCAAACATCAATATTCAACCCTCAGTCCTCGTCCTCAATCCACAACCCTCAATCCTCAGTCCTCAATATTCAATCATCAATATTCAATCTTCAATCCTCAATCCTCAATCCTCAATCCTCAATCCTCAATCCTCAATCCTCAATCCTCAATCCTCAATCCTCAATCCTCAATCCTCAATCCTCAATCCTCAATATTCAATCCTCAATACTCAATCTTCGATCATCAATCCTCAATCCTCAATCCTCAATCTTCAATCCTCAATCCTCAATCCTCAATCTTCAATCCTCAATACTCAATCTGCAATCCTCAATCCTCAAACCTCAATCCTCAATACTCATTCTTCAATCCTCAATGCCCAATCCTCAATCTTCAATCCTCAATCCTCAATCCTCAATTCTCGATCCTCAATCCTTAATCCTCAGACCTCAAACATCAATATTCAACCCTCAGCCCTCGTCCTCAATCCACAACCCTCAATCCTCAGTCCTCAATATTCAATCATCAATATTCAATCTTCAATCCTCAATCCTCAATCCTCAATCCTCAATCCTCAATCCTCAATCTTCAACCCTGAATCCTCAATCCTCAATACTCAATCCTCAATCTTCAATCCTCAATACTCAATCTTCAATCCTCAATCCTCAATCCTCAATCCTCAATCCTCAATCTTCAATCCACAACACTCAATCTTCAATCCTCAATCCTCAATCCTCAATCCTCAATCCTCATTCTTCAATCCTCAATACCCAATCCTCAATCTTCAAACCTCAATCCTCAATCCTCAATCCTAATTCCTCAATCCTCATTCTTCGATCCTCAATACCCAATCCCCAATTTCAATCCTCAATCCTCAATCCTCATTTCTCAATCCTCAATCCTCAACCCTCAGCCCTCATCCTCCATCCTCAATCCTCAATCCTCAATCCTCAATCTTCAATCCTCAATTCTCAATCTTCAATCCTCGATCCTCAATCATCAATCCTCAATCCTCAATCCTCAGGCATCAATACTCAATCCTCAATGCTCAATCCTCAATCCTCAATCCTCAATCCTCAATCATCAATTATCAATACTCAATCTGCAATCCTCAGTTCTCAATCCCCAATATTCAATCTTCAATCCTCAATCCTCATTCTTCAATCCTCAATACCCAATCCTCAATCTTCAGTCCTCAATCCTCAATCCTCAATCCTCAGTCCTCATCCTCAATTCTCAATTCTCAATCCTCAATCCTCAATCCTCAAACCTCAATCCTCAACCGTCAGTCCTCATTCTCCATCCTCAATCCTCAATCCTCAATCCTCAATCTTCATTCCCCAATACTCAATCTTCAATCCTCAATCCTGAACACTCAATCCACAATCCTCTATCCTCAGGCATCAATACTCAATCTGCAATACTCAATCCTCAATCCTCAATCCTCAATCCTCAATCCTCAACCATCAATCCTCATTCCTCAAACCTCAATCCTCAACCCTCAGTCCTCATCCTCAATTCTCAATTCTCAATCCTCAATCCTCAATCCTCAATCTTCAATCCTCAATAATCAATATCCGATCCTAGATCCTCAATCCTCAATCCTCAATCCTCAATCTTCAATCCTCAATACTCAATCTGCAATCCTCAATCCTCAAACCTCAACCCTCAATCCTCATTCCTCAATACCCAATCCTCAATCTTCAATCCTCAATCCTCAATCCTCAATCCTCAATTCTCAATCCTCAATTCTTAATCCTCAGACCTCAAGCATCAATATTCAACCCTCAGTCCTCGTCCTCAATCCACAACCCTCAATCCTCAATCCTCAATATTCAATCCTCAATACTCAATCTTCAATCCTCAATCCTCAATCCTCAATCCTCATTCTTCAATCCTCAGTACCCAATCCTCAATCTTCAATACTCAATCCTCAATCCTCAATTCTCAGTCCTCAATCCTCATTCCCCAGACCTCAAACATCAATACTCAACCCTCAGTCCTCGTCCTCAATCCTCAACCCTCAATCCTCAATCCTCAATCTTCAATCATCAATATTCAATCTTCAGTCCTGAACCCTCAATCCTCAATCCTCAATCCTCAATCCTCAATGTTCAATCCGCAATACCCAATCCTCAATCTTCAATCCTCAATCCTCAATCCTCAGTCCTCAATTCTCAATACTCAGTCCTCAATTTTCAGTCCTCAAACCTCAATCCTGAATCCACAATCCTGAATCCTGAACCTTCAGACCTCAGTCCTCAACAATCAGTCGTCAATTCTCAGTCCTCAATAGAATATCATCAATTCACACATTTCAATACTCAATACTCAATCTGCAATCTTCAAATCTCTATCCACAAACATCAATTCTCATCACTCAACCCTCAACACTCAGTCCCCAATCCTCAATCTTCAATCCTCAATCCTCAATCCGCAATTCTCAATCCTCAATCCTCAGTCCTCAGACCTCAAACCTCAATCCTCAACTCTCAGCCCTCATCCTCAATCCTCAATCCTCAATCTTCAAACCTCAATCCTCAGTCCTCAAGCCTCAACACTCAATCCTCAATCCTCAGTCTTCAAACCTCAATCCTCAATCCCCAGTCATCAATCTTCAATCCTCAATGCTCAATCCTCAATCCTCAATCCTCAGTCCTCAATCCCCAATCCTCAATCCTCAAACCTCAATCCTCAACCCTCAGTTCTCATACTCAACCCTCAATTCTCAATCCTCAATCCTCAATCCTCAATTTTCAATCCTCAATAATCAATCTCCAATTCTAGATCCTCAATCCCCAATCTTCAATCCTTAATCCTCAATATTCAATCCCCAATCCCCAGTACTCAATTTTCAATCCTCAATGCTCAATCCTCAATCCTCAATCCACAGTCCTCAGTCCTCAATCTTCAATCCACAAACCTCAATCCTCAACCGTCAGTCCTCATTCTCCATCCTCAATCCTGAATCCTCAATCCTCAATTTTCAATCCCCTATACTCAATCTTCAATCCTCAATCCTCAATCCTCAATCCTCAATCCTCAATCCCCAGTCATCAATCTTCAATCCTCAATGCTCAATCCTCAATCCTCAATCCTCAGTCCTCAATCACCAATCCTCAATCCTCAAACCTAAATCATCAACCGTCAGTCCTCGTCCTCAATCCTCAAACCCCAATCCTCAATCCTCAATATTCAATCATCAATACTCAATCTTCAATCCTCAATCCTCAAACCTCAATCCTCAATCCTCATTCTTCAATCCTAAATACCCAATCCTCAATCTTCAATCCTCAATCCTCAATCCTTAATTCTCAATCCTCAATCCTTAATCCCCAGACCTCAAACATCAATGTTCAACCCTCAGTCCTCGTCCTCAATCCACAACCCTCAATCCTCAATCTTCAATCCTCAATTCTCAATCTTCAATCCTCGATCCTCAATCATCAATCCTCATTCTTCAATCCTTAACACTCAATCTTCAATCCACAATCCTCAATCCTCAATCCTCAATCCTCATTCTTCAATCCTCAATACCCAATCCTCAATCTTCAGTCCTCAATCCTCAATCCTCAATCCTAATTCCTCAATCCTCATTGTTCAATCCTCAATACCCAATCCTCAATTTCAATCCTCATTCCTCAAACCTCACTTCTCAGCCCTCAATCCTCAACCCTCAGCCCTCATCCTCCATCCTCAATCCTCAATCCTCAATCCTCAATCTTCAATCCTCAATTCTCAATATTCAATCCTCGATCCTCAATCATCAATCCTCAATCCTCAATCCTCAGGCATCAATACTCAATCTTCAATGCTCAATCCTCAATCCTCAATCCTCAATCCTCATTCCCCAACCCTCAATCCTCATTCCTCAAACCTCAATCCTCAACCCTCAGTCCTCATCCTCAATTCTCAATTCTCAATACTCAATCCTCAATCCTCAATCTTCAATCCTCAATCCTCAAACCTCAATCCTCAACCGTCAGTCCTCGTCCTCAATCCTCAAACCTCAATCCTCAATCCTCAATATTCAATCATCAATACTCAATCTTCTATCCTCAATGCTCTATCCTCAATCCTCAATCCTCAATCCTCAATATTCAAGACACAACCCTCAGCCATCAATTCTCAATACTCAACCATCAATCCTCAATTCTCAATACTCAATAGGATATTCTGAATACTCATGGTTCAATACTCAATCCACAATATTCAATAATCAAATCTCAATCCTCTACCTTCAATCCTCAATACTCAATTTCAATCCTCAATCCTCAGTTCTCAATCCCCAATACTCAATCCTCAATCGTCAATCCTCAATCCCCAATCCTCAATCTTCAATCCTCAACCTCAATCCTCAATCCTCAATCCTCAATCCTCAATCTTCAATCATCAATATTCAATCTTCAATCCTCAATCCTCATTCTTCAATCCTCAATACCCAATCCTCAATCTTCAGTCCTCAATCCTCAACTCTCAATCCTCAATCCTCAATCCTCAGACCTCACACATCAATACTCAACCCTCAGTCCTCGTCCTCAATCCACAACCGTCAATCCTCAATCCTCAATCATCAATCATCAATATTCAACCTTCAGTCCTCAATACTCAATCCTCAATCCTCAATCCTCAATCCTCAATGTTCAATCCGCAATACCCAATCCTCAATCTTCAATCCTCAATCCTCAATCCTCAATCCTCAATCCTCAATACTCAATCCTCAATTCTCAGTCCTCAAACCTCAATCCTGAATCCACAATCCTGAATCCTCAATCTTCAGACCTCAGTCCTCAACAATCATTTGTCAGTTCTCAATCCTCAATAGAATATCGTCAATTCACACTTTTCCATACTCAATACTCAGTCTGCAATCTTAAAATCTCTATCCACAAACTTCAATTCCCGTCACTCAACCCTCAATACTCAGTCCCCCATCCTCAACCATCAATCCTCAATCCTTAATCCTCAATTCTCAATCCTCAATCCTCAGTCCTCAGACCTCAAACCACAATCCTCAATAATCGATTACCAATCCTAGATCCTCAGTCCTCAATCCTCAATCCCCAATCATCAATACTCAATAATCAATCTCCAATCCTAGGTCCTCAATCCGCAATCCTCAATCCTCAACCCTCAATCCTCATTCTTCAATCCTCAATACCCAATCCTCAATCTTCAATCCTCAATCATCAGTCCTCAATTCTCAATCCTCAATCCACAGTCCTCAGTCGTCAAACCTCAGTCCCCGACCCTCAGCCCTCATCCTCAATCCTCAGTCCTCAATCCTCAATCCTCAAACCTCAATCCTCTACCGTCAGTCCTCGTCCTCAATCCTCAAACCTCAATCCTCAATCCTCAATATTCAATCATCAATACTCAATCTTCAATCCTCAATCCTCAATCCTCAATCCTCAATCCTCAATCCTCAATCCTCATTCTTCAATCCTCAATACCCAATCCTCAATCTTCAATCTTCAATCCTCAATCCTCAATCCTCAGTCCTCAAACATCAATGCCGAATCCTCAATCCTGAATCCTCAAGCTTCAGCCCTCAGTCCTCAACAATCAGTTGTCAATCCTCAATCCTCAATGGAATATCATCAATTCACAGATTTCAATGCTAAATACTCAATCTGCAGTCTTCAAGTCTCTATTCTCAAACATCAATTCTCATCACTCAACACTCAACACTCAATCCTCAATCCTCAATCCTCAATCCTCAATCCTCAACCCTCAATCCTCATCCCTCAAACCTCAATCCTCAACCCTCAGTCCTCATCCTCAATTCTCAATTCTCAATCCTCAATCCTCAGTCCTCAATCCTCAATTCTCAATCCTCAATCCTCAATCCTCAGACCTCAAACATCAATATTCAACCCTCACTCCTCGTCCTCTATCCACAACAATCAATCCTCAATCCTCAATCTTCTATCATCAACATTCAATCTTCAATCCTCAATCCTAAATCCTCAATCCTCAATCCTCAATCCTCAATCCTCAATCCTCAATCCTCAATCTTCAATCCTCAATACTCAATCTTCAATCCCCAATCCTCAATTCTCAATCCTCAATCCTCAATGTTCAATCCTCAATACTCAATCTTCAATCCTCAATCCTCAATCCTCAATCCTCAATCCTCATTCTTCAATCCTCAATACCCAATCCTCAATCTTCAATCCTCAATCCTCAACTCTCAATCCTCAATCCTCTATCCTCAGACCTCACACATCAATACTCAACCCTCAGCCCTCGTCCTCAATCCACAACCCTCAATCCTCAATCCTCAATAATCAATCATCAATATTCAATCTTCAGACCTCAATCCTCAATTCTCAATCCTCAATCCTCAATCCTCAATGTTCAATCCGAAATACCCAATCCTCAATCTTCAATCCTCAATCCTCAATCCTCAATCCTCAACCCTCAATACTCAATCCTCAATTCTCAGTCCTGAAACCTCAATCCTGAATCCACAATCCTCAATCTTCAATCCTCAATGCTCAATCCTCAATCCTCAATCCTCAATTCTCAATACTCAGTCCTCAATTCTCCGTCCTCAAACCTCAATCCTGAATCCACAATCCTGAATCCTCAATCTTCAGACCTCAGTCCTCAACAATCAGTCGTCAATTCTCAGTCCTCAACCCTCAATCCTCATTCCTCAAACCTCAATCCTCAACCCTCAGTCCTCATCCTCAATTCTCAATTCTCAATCCTCAATTCTCAATACTCAATATTCAATCCTCAATAATCAACCTCCAATCCTAGATCCTCAATCCCCAATCTTCAATCCTTAATCCTCAATCTTCAATCCTTAATTCTCAATCGTCAATCTTCAATCCTCAATACTCAATCTCCAATCCTCAATCCTCAGTCCTCAATCCTCAATCCTTAATCCTCAATCGTCAATCTTCAATCCTCAATACTCAATCTTCAATCCTCAATCCTCAATCCTCAATCCTCAATCCTCATTCTTCAATACTCAATACCCAACACTCAATCTTCAAACCTCAATCCTCAATCCTCAATTCTCAATCCTCAATCCTCAGTCCTCTGTCCTCAAACCTCAATCCTCAACCCTCAGCCCTCATCCTCCATCCTCAATCCTCAATCATCAATCCTCAATCTTATATCCTCAATATTCAATCTTCAATCCTCAATCCTCAATCCTCAATCCTCAATCCTCAATCCTCAGTGATCAATACTCAATCTTCAATACTCAATCCTCAATCCTCAATCCTCAGTCCTCAATCCTCAATCCCCATTTCCCAAACCTCAATCCTCAACCCTCAGATCTCGTCCTCAATTCTCAATTCTCAATCCTCAATCATCAACCCTCAATCTTCAATCCTCAATCCTCAATCCCCAATCCTCAATCCTCAGTAGTCAATCCTCAATCCTCAACCTTCAATCCTCAATACTCAATCTTCAATCCTCAATCCTCAATCCTCAATCCTCAATCCTCAATTTTCAATCCTCAATAATCAATCTCCAATTCTAGATCCTCAATCCCCAATCTTCAATCCTTAATCCTCAATATTCAATCCCCAATCCCCAGTACTCAATTTTCAATCCTCAATGCTCAATCCTCAATCCTCAATCCACAGTCCTCAGTCCTCAATCTTCAATCCACAAACCTCAATCCTCAACCGTCAGTCCTCATTCTCCATCCTCAATCCTGAATCCTCAATCCTCAATTTTCAATCCCCTATACTCAATCTTCAATCCTCAATCCTCAATCCTCAATCCTCAATCCTCAATCCCCAGTCATCAATCTTCAATCCTCAATGCTCAATCCTCAATCCTCAATCCTCAGTCCTCAATCACCAATCCTCAATCCTCAAACCTAAATCATCAACCGTCAGTCCTCGTCCTCAATCCTCAAACCCCAATCCTCAATCCTCAATATTCAATCATCAATACTCAATCTTCAATCCTCAATCCTCAAACCTCAATCCTCAATCCTCATTCTTCAATCCTAAATACCCAATCCTCAATCTTCAATCCTCAATCCTCAATCCTTAATTCTCAATCCTCAATCCTTAATCCCCAGACCTCAAACATCAATGTTCAACCCTCAGTCCTCGTCCTCAATCCACAACCCTCAATCCTCAATCTTCAATCCTCAATTCTCAATCTTCAATCCTCGATCCTCAATCATCAATCCTCATTCTTCAATCCTTAACACTCAATCTTCAATCCACAATCCTCAATCCTCAATCCTCAATCCTCATTCTTCAATCCTCAATACCCAATCCTCAATCTTCAGTCCTCAATCCTCAATCCTCAATCCTAATTCCTCAATCCTCATTGTTCAATCCTCAATACCCAATCCTCAATTTCAATCCTCATTCCTCAAACCTCACTTCTCAGCCCTCAATCCTCAACCCTCAGCCCTCATCCTCCATCCTCAATCCTCAATCCTCAATCCTCAATCTTCAATCCTCAATTCTCAATATTCAATCCTCGATCCTCAATCATCAATCCTCAATCCTCAATCCTCAGGCATCAATACTCAATCTTCAATGCTCAATCCTCAATCCTCAATCCTCAATCCTCATTCCCCAACCCTCAATCCTCATTCCTCAAACCTCAATCCTCAACCCTCAGTCCTCATCCTCAATTCTCAATTCTCAATACTCAATCCTCAATCCTCAATCTTCAATCCTCAATCCTCAAACCTCAATCCTCAACCGTCAGTCCTCGTCCTCAATCCTCAAACCTCAATCCTCAATCCTCAATATTCAATCATCAATACTCAATCTTCTATCCTCAATGCTCTATCCTCAATCCTCAATCCTCAATCCTCAATATTCAAGACACAACCCTCAGCCATCAATTCTCAATACTCAACCATCAATCCTCAATTCTCAATACTCAATAGGATATTCTGAATACTCATGGTTCAATACTCAATCCACAATATTCAATAATCAAATCTCAATCCTCTACCTTCAATCCTCAATACTCAATTTCAATCCTCAATCCTCAGTTCTCAATCCCCAATACTCAATCCTCAATCGTCAATCCTCAATCCCCAATCCTCAATCTTCAATCCTCAACCTCAATCCTCAATCCTCAATCCTCAATCCTCAATCTTCAATCATCAATATTCAATCTTCAATCCTCAATCCTCATTCTTCAATCCTCAATACCCAATCCTCAATCTTCAGTCCTCAATCCTCAACTCTCAATCCTCAATCCTCAATCCTCAGACCTCACACATCAATACTCAACCCTCAGTCCTCGTCCTCAATCCACAACCGTCAATCCTCAATCCTCAATCATCAATCATCAATATTCAACCTTCAGTCCTCAATACTCAATCCTCAATCCTCAATCCTCAATCCTCAATGTTCAATCCGCAATACCCAATCCTCAATCTTCAATCCTCAATCCTCAATCCTCAATCCTCAATCCTCAATACTCAATCCTCAATTCTCAGTCCTCAAACCTCAATCCTGAATCCACAATCCTGAATCCTCAATCTTCAGACCTCAGTCCTCAACAATCATTTGTCAGTTCTCAATCCTCAATAGAATATCGTCAATTCACACTTTTCCATACTCAATACTCAGTCTGCAATCTTAAAATCTCTATCCACAAACTTCAATTCCCGTCACTCAACCCTCAATACTCAGTCCCCCATCCTCAACCATCAATCCTCAATCCTTAATCCTCAATTCTCAATCCTCAATCCTCAGTCCTCAGACCTCAAACCACAATCCTCAATAATCGATTACCAATCCTAGATCCTCAGTCCTCAATCCTCAATCCCCAATCATCAATACTCAATGATCAATCTCCAATCCTAGGTCCTCAATCCGCAATCCTCAATCCTCAACCCTCAATCCTCATTCTTCAATCCTCAATACCCAATCCTCAATCTTCAATCCTCAATCATCAGTCCTCAATTCTCAATCCTCAATCCACAGTCCTCAGTCGTCAAACCTCAGTCCCCGACCCTCAGCCCTCATCCTCAATCCTCAGTCCTCAATCCTCAATCCTCAAACCTCAATCCTCTACCGTCAGTCCTCGTCCTCAATCCTCAAACCTCAATCCTCAATCCTCAATATTCAATCATCAATACTCAATCTTCAATCCTCAATCCTCAATCCTCAATCCTCAATCCTCAATCCTCAATCCTCATTCTTCAATCCTCAATACCCAATCCTCAATCTTCAATCTTCAATCCTCAATCCTCAATCCTCAGTCCTCAAACATCAATGCCGAATCCTCAATCCTGAATCCTCAAGCTTCAGCCCTCAGTCCTCAACAATCAGTTGTCAATCCTCAATCCTCAATGGAATATCATCAATTCACAGATTTCAATGCTAAATACTCAATCTGCAGTCTTCAAGTCTCTATTCTCAAACATCAATTCTCATCACTCAACACTCAACACTCAATCCTCAATCCTCAATCCTCAATCCTCAATCCTCAACCCTCAATCCTCATCCCTCAAACCTCAATCCTCAACCCTCAGTCCTCATCCTCAATTCTCAATTCTCAATCCTCAATCCTCAGTCCTCAATCCTCAATTCTCAATCCTCAATCCTCAATCCTCAGACCTCAAACATCAATATTCAACCCTCACTCCTCGTCCTCTATCCACAACAATCAATCCTCAATCCTCAATCTTCTATCATCAACATTCAATCTTCAATCCTCAATCCTAAATCCTCAATCCTCAATCCTCAATCCTCAATCCTCAATCCTCAATCCTCAATCTTCAATCCTCAATACTCAATCTTCAATCCCCAATCCTCAATTCTCAATCCTCAATCCTCAATGTTCAATCCTCAATACTCAATCTTCAATCCTCAATCCTCAATCCTCAATCCTCAATCCTCATTCTTCAATCCTCAATACCCAATCCTCAATCTTCAATCCTCAATCCTCAACTCTCAATCCTCAATCCTCTATCCTCAGACCTCACACATCAATACTCAACCCTCAGCCCTCGTCCTCAATCCACAACCCTCAATCCTCAATCCTCAATAATCAATCATCAATATTCAATCTTCAGACCTCAATCCTCAATTCTCAATCCTCAATCCTCAATCCTCAATGTTCAATCCGAAATACCCAATCCTCAATCTTCAATCCTCAATCCTCAATCCTCAATCCTCAACCCTCAATACTCAATCCTCAATTCTCAGTCCTGAAACCTCAATCCTGAATCCACAATCCTCAATCTTCAATCCTCAATGCTCAATCCTCAATCCTCAATCCTCAATTCTCAATACTCAGTCCTCAATTCTCCGTCCTCAAACCTCAATCCTGAATCCACAATCCTGAATCCTCAATCTTCAGACCTCAGTCCTCAACAATCAGTCGTCAATTCTCAGTCCTCAACCCTCAATCCTCATTCCTCAAACCTCAATCCTCAACCCTCAGTCCTCATCCTCAATTCTCAATTCTCAATCCTCAATTCTCAATACTCAATATTCAATCCTCAATAATCAACCTCCAATCCTAGATCCTCAATCCCCAATCTTCAATCCTTAATCCTCAATCTTCAATCCTTAATTCTCAATCGTCAATCTTCAATCCTCAATACTCAATCTCCAATCCTCAATCCTCAGTCCTCAATCCTCAATCCTTAATCCTCAATCGTCAATCTTCAATCCTCAATACTCAATCTTCAATCCTCAATCCTCAATCCTCAATCCTCAATCCTCATTCTTCAATACTCAATACCCAACACTCAATCTTCAAACCTCAATCCTCAATCCTCAATTCTCAATCCTCAATCCTCAGTCCTCTGTCCTCAAACCTCAATCCTCAACCCTCAGCCCTCATCCTCCATCCTCAATCCTCAATCATCAATCCTCAATCTTATATCCTCAATATTCAATCTTCAATCCTCAATCCTCAATCCTCAATCCTCAATCCTCAATCCTCAGTGATCAATACTCAATCTTCAATACTCAATCCTCAATCCTCAATCCTCAGTCCTCAATCCTCAATCCCCATTTCCCAAACCTCAATCCTCAACCCTCAGATCTCGTCCTCAATTCTCAATTCTCAATCCTCAATCATCAACCCTCAATCTTCAATCCTCAATCCTCAATCCCCAATCCTCAATCCTCAGTAGTCAATCCTCAATCCTCAACCTTCAATCCTCAATACTCAATCTTCAATCCTCAATCCTCAATCCTCAATCCTCAATCCTCAATCCTCAATCATCAATCCTGAATCCTCAATCATCAATCTTCAATCCTCAATACTCAATCTGCAATCCTCAATCCTCAAACCTCAATCCTCAATCCTCATTCTTCAATCCTCAATACCCAATCCTCAATCTTGAATCCTCAATCCTCAATCCTCAATCCTCAATTCTCAATCCTCAATCTTCAATCCTCAATCCTCAATCCTCAATACTCAATACTCAATCTTCAATCCTCAATTCTCAACACTCAATAGAATATTCTGAATACTCCCGTTTCAATGCTCAGACCACAATATTCAATAATCAAATCCCAATCCTCAATCTTCAATCCTCAATACTCAATTTCAATCCTCAATCCGCAATCCTCAATCCCCAATACTCAATCCTCAATCGCCAGTCCTCAATCCCCAATCCTCAATCTTCATTCCTCAACCTCAATCCTCAATCCTCAATCCTCAATCCTCAATCTTCAATCCTCAATCCTCAATCGTCAATCCTCAATCCTCAATCCTCAATCCTCAATCCACAATCCTCAATCCTCAAACCTCAATCCTCAACCGTCAGTCCTCGTCCTCAATCCTCAAACCTCAATCCTCAATCCTCAATATTCAGTCATCAATACTCAATCTTCAATCCTCAATGCTCTATCCTCAATCCTCAGTCCTCAATCCTCAATATTCAAGACACAACCCTCAGCCATCAATCCTCAATACTCAACCATCAATCCTCAATTCTCAATACTCAATAGAATATTCTGAATACACATGGTTCAATACTCAATCCACAATATTCAATAATCAAGTCTCAATCCTGAATATTCAATCGTCAATATTCAATTTCAATCCTCAATCCTCAATTCTCAATCCCCAATACTCAATCCTCAATCGTCAATCCTCAATCACCAATCCTCAATCTTCAATCCTCAACCTCAATCCTCAATCCTCAATCCTCACTCCTCAATCTTCAATCCTCAATACTCAATCTTCAATCCTCAATCCTCAATCCTCAACCCTCAATCCTCAATCCTCAACCCTCAATCCTCAATCCTCAATCCTCAATCCTCAATCCTCAATCCTCATTACTCAATCTGCAATCCTCAATCCTCAATCCTCAATCCTCATTCTTCAATCCTCAGTACCCAATCCTCAATCTTCAATCCTCAATCCTCAATCCTCAATCCTCAGTCCTCAATACTCAATCTGCAATCCTCAATCCTCAATCCTCAATCCTCAATCCTCATTCTTCAATCCTCCATACCCAATCCTCAATCTTCAATCCTCTATCCTCAATCCTCAATTCCCAATCCTCAATACTCAATCCTCAGACCTCAAACATCAATATTCAGCCCTCAGTCCTCGTCCTCTATCGACAACCTTCAATCCTCAATCCTCAATCTTCAATCATCAATATTCAATCTTCAATACTCAATCCTCAATCCTCAATCCTCAATCCTCAATACTCAATCCTCAATCCTCAATCCTCAATCTTCAATCCTCAATACTCAATCTTCAATCCCCAATCCTCAATTCTCAATCCTCAAGCCTCAATGTTCAATCCTCAATACTCAATCTTCAATCCTCAATACTCAATCCTCAATCCTCAATCCTCATTCTTCAATCCTCAATACCCAATCCTCAATCTTCAATCCTCAATCCTCAACTCTCAATCCTCAATCCTCAATCCTCAGACCTCACACATCAATACTCAACCCTCAGTCCTCGTCCTCAATCCACAACCCTCAATCCTCAATCCTCAATCATCAATCATCAATATTCAATCTTCAGTCCTCAATCCTCAATCCTCAATCCTCAATCCTCAATCCTCAATGTTCAATCCGAAATACCCAATCCTCAATCTTCAATCCTCAATCCTCAATCCTCAATCCTGAACCCTCAATACTCAATCCACAATTCTCAGTCCTCAAACCTCAATCCTGAATCCACAATACTCAATCTTCAATCCTCAATCATCAGTCCTCAATTCTCAATCCTCAATCCTCAGTCCTCATTCCTCAAACCTCAATCCTCAACCCTCAGTCCTCATCCTCAATTCTCAATTCTCAATTCTCAATCCTCAATCCTCAATACTCAATCTTCAATCCTCAATAATCAATTTCCCATCCTAGATCCTCAATCCCCAATCTTCAATCCTTAATACTCAATCTTCAATCCTCAATCCCCAGTCATCAATCTTCAATCCTAAATGCTCAATCCTCAATCCTCAATCCTCAGTCCTCGATCCACAATCCTCAATCCTCAAACCTCAATCCTCAACCGTCAGTCCTCGTCCTCAATCCTCAAACCTCAATCCTCAATACGTAATCTGCAATCGTCAATCCTCAATCCTCAATCCTCAATCCTCATTCTTCAATCCTCAATACGCAATCTTCAATCTTCAATCCTCAATCCTCAATCCTCAATTCTCAATCCTCAATCCTCAATCCTCAGACCTCAAACATCAATATTCAACCCTCAGTCCTCGTCCTCTATCCACAACCATCAATCCTCAATCCTCAACCTTCAATCATCAATATTCAATCTTCAATCCTCAACCCTCAATCCTCAATCCTCAATCTTCAATCCTCAACCTCAATCCTCAATCCTCAATCCTCAATCCTCAAACTTCAATCCTCAATCCTCAATCCTCAATCCTCAATCCTCAATCCTCAATCCTCAATCCTCAATCCTCAATCCTCAATACTCAATCTGCAATCCTCAATCCTCAATCCTCAATCCTCAATCCTCATTCTTCAATCCTCAATACCCAATCCTCAATCTTCAATCCTCAATCATCAGGCCTCAATTCTCAATCCTCAATCCTCAGTCCTCATTCCTCAAACCTCAATCCTCAACCCTCAGTCCTCATCCTCAATTATCAACTCTCAATCCTCAATCCTCAATCCTCAATCCTCAATCTTCAATCCTCGATCCTCAATCATCAATCCTCAATCCTCAATCCTCAGGCATCAATACTCAATCTTCAATGCTCAATCCTCAATCCTCAATCCTCAATCCTCATCCCCAACCCTCAATCCTCATTCCTCAAACCTCAATCCTCAACCCTCAGTCCTCATCCTCAATTCTCAATTCTCAATCCTCAATCCTCAATCCTCAATCTTCAATCCTCAATCCTCAAACCTCAATCCTCAACCGTCAGTCCTCGTCCTCAATCCTCAAACCTCAATCCTCAATCCTCAATGTTCAATCATCAATACTCAATCTTCTATCCTCAATGCTCTATCCTCAATCCTCAATCCTCAATCCTCAATACTCAAGACACAACCCTCAGCCATCAATTCTCAATACTCAACCATCAATCGTCAATTCTCAATACTCAATAGAATATTCTGAATACTCATGGTTCAATACTCAATCCACAATATTCAATAATCAAATCTCAATCCTCAACCTTCAATCCTCAATACTCAATTTCAATCCTCAATCCTCAGTTCTCAATCCCCAATACTCAATCCTCAATCGTCAATCCTCAATCCCCAATCCTCAATCTTCAATCCTCAACCTCAATCCTCAATCCTCAATCCTCAATCCTCAATCTTCAATCATCAATATTCAATCTTCAATCCTCAATCCTCATTCTTCAATCCTCAATCCTCAATCCTCAATCCTCAATCCTCAATACTCAATCCTCAATTCTCAGTCCTCAAACCTCAATCCTGAATCCACAATCCTGAATCCTCTATCTTCAGACCTCAGTCCTCAGCAATCATTCGTCAGTTCTCAATCCTCAATAGAATATCGTCAATTCACACTTTTCCATACTCAATACTCAGTCTGCAATCTTAAAAACTCTATCCACAAACTTCAATTCCCGTCACTCAACCCTCAATACTCAGTCCCCCATCCTCAACCTTCAATCCTCAATCCTCAATCCTCAATTCTCAATCCTCAATCCTCAGTCCTCAGACCTCAAACCACAATCCTCAATAATCGATTACCAATCCTAGATCCTCAATCCTCAATCCACAATCCCCAATCATCAATCCTCAATAATCAATCTCCTATCCTAGGTCCTCAATCCGCAATCCTCAATCCTCAACCCTCAATCCTCATTCTTCAATCCTCAATCCTCAATCCTCAATCCTCAATCCTCAATACTCAATCCTCAATTCTCAGTCCTCAAACCTCAATCCTGAATCCACAATCCTGAATCCTCAATCTTCAGACCTCAGGCCTCAACAATCAGTCGTCAATTCTCAGTCCTCAACCCTCAATCCTCATTCCTCAAACCTCAATCCTCAACCCTCAGTCCTCATCCTCAATTCTCAATTCTCAATCCTCAATTCTCAATACTCAATATTCAATCCTCAATAATCAACCTCCAATCCTAGATCCTCAATCCCCAATCTTCAATCCTTAATCCTCAATCTTCAATCCTTAATTCTCAATCGTCAATCTTCAATCCTCAATACTCAATCTCCAATCCTCAATCCTCAGTCCTCAATCCTCAATCCTTAATCCTCAATCGTCAATCTTCAATCCTCAATACCCAATCTTCAATCCTCAATCCTCAATCCTCAATCCTCAATCCTCATTCTTCAATACTCAATACCCAACACTCAATCTTCAAACCTCAATCCTCAATCCTCAATTCTCAATCCTCAATCCTCAGTCCTCTGTCCTCAAACCTCAATCCTCAACCCTCAGCCCTTATCCTCCATCCTCAATCCTCAATCATCAATCCTCAATCTTATATCCTCAATATTCAATCTTCAATCCTCAATCCTCAATCCTCAATCCTCAATCCTCAATCCTCAGTGATCAATACTCAATCTTCAATACTCAATCCTCAATCCTCAACCCTCAGTCCTCAATCCTCAATCCCCATTTCCCAAACCTCAATCCTCAACCCTCAGATCTCGTCCTCAATTCTCAATTCTCAATCCTCAATCATCAATCCTCAATCTTCAATCCTCAATCCTCAATCCTCAATCCTCAATCCTCACTAGTCAATCCTCAATCCTCAACCTTCAGTCCTCAATACTCAATCTTCAATCCTCAATCCTCAATCCTCAATCCTCAATCCTCAATCTTCAATCCTGAATCCTCAATCATCAATCTTCAATCCTCAATACTCAATCTGCAATCCTCAATCCTCAAACCTCAATCCTCAATCCTCATTCTTCAATCCTCAATACCCAATCCTCAATCTTGAATCCTCAATCCTCAATCCTCAATCCTCAATTCTCAATCCTCAATCTTCAATCCTCAATCCTCAATCCTCAATACTCAATACTCAATCTTCAATCCTCAATTCTCAACACTCAATAGAATATTCTGAATACTCCCGTTTCAATGCTCAGACCACAATATTCAATAATCAAATCCCAATCCTCAATCTTCAATCCTCAATACTCAATTTCAATCCTCAATCCGCAATCCTCAATCCCCAATACTCAATCCTCAATCGCCAGTCCTCAATCCCCAATCCTCAATCTTCATTCCTCAACCTCAATCCTCAATCCTCAATCCTCAATCCTCAATCTTCAATCCTCAATCCTCAATCGTCAATCCTCAATCCTCAATCCTCAATCCTCAATCCACAATCCTCAATCCTCAAACCTCAATCCTCAACCGTCAGTCCTCGTCCTCAATCCTCAAACCTCAATCCTCAATCCTCAATATTCAGTCATCAATACTCAATCTTCAATCCTCAATGCTCTATCCTCAATCCTCAATCCTCAATCCTCAATATTCAAGACACAACCCTCAGCCATCAATCCTCAATACTCAACCATCAATCCTCAATTCTCAATACTCAATAGAATATTCTGAATACACATGGTTCAACACTCAATCCACAATATTCAATAATCAAGTCTCAATCCTGAATAT
This sequence comes from Calliopsis andreniformis, assembly GCF_051401765.1. NCBI lineage: Eukaryota > Metazoa > Arthropoda > Insecta > Hymenoptera > Andrenidae > Calliopsis > Calliopsis andreniformis. The sequence continues at coordinate 285,413 of NW_027480652.1, forward strand.
TCAATCGTCAATATTCAATTTCAATCCTCAATCCTCAATTCTCAATCCCCAATACTCAATCCTCAATCGTCAATCCTCAATCACCAATCCTCAATCTTCAATCCTCAACCTCAATCCTCAATCCTCAATCTTCACTCCTCAATCTTCAATCCTCAATACTCAATCTTCAATCCTCAATCCTCAATCCTCAACCCTCAATCCTCAATCCTCAATCCTCAATCCTCAATCGTCAATCCTCATTACTCAATCTGCAATCCTCAATCCTCAATCCTCAATCCTCATTCTTCAATCTTCAATTCTCAATCCTCAAGCCTCAATGTTCAATCCTCAATACTCAATCTTCAATCCTCAATACTCAATCCTCAATCCTCAATCCTCATTCTTCAATCCTCAATACCCAATCCTCAATCTTCAATCCTCAATCCTCAACTCTCAATCCTCAATCCTCAATCCTCAGACCTCACACATCAATACTCAACCCTCAGTCCTCGTCCTCAATCCACAACCCTCAATCCTCAATCCTCAATCATCAATCATCAATATTCAATCTTCAGTCCTCAATCCTCAATCCTCAATCCTCAATCCTCAATCCTCAATGTTCAATCCGAAATACCCAATCCTCAATCTTCAATCCTCAATCCTCAATCCTCAATCCTGAACCCTCAATACTCAATCCTCAATTCTCAGTCCTCAAACCACAATCCTGAATCCACAATACTCAATCTTCAATCCTCAATCATCAGTCCTCAATTCTCAATCCTCAATCCTCAGTCCTCATTCCTCAAACCTCAATCCTCAACCCTCAGTCCTCATCCTCAATTCTCAATTCTCAATCCTCAATCCTCAATACTCAATCTTCAATCCTCAATAATCAATCTCCCATCCTAGATCCTCAATCCCCAATCTTCAATCCTTAATACTCAATCTTCAATCCTCAATCCCCAGTCATCAATCTTCAATCCTAAATGCTCAATCCTCAATCCTCAATCCTCAGTCCTCGATCCACAATCCTCAATCCTCAAACCTCAATCCTCAACCGTCAGTCCTCGTCCTCAATCCTCAAACCTCAATCCTCAATACGTAATCTGCAATCGTCAATCCTCAATCCTCAATCCTCAATCCTCATTCTTCAATCCTCAATACGCAATCTTCAATCTTCAATCCTCAATCCTCAATCCTCAATTCTCAATCCTCAATCCTCAATCCTCAGACCTCAAACATCAATATTCAACCCTCAGTCCTCGTCCTCTATCCACAACCATCAATCCTCAATCCTCAACCTTCAATCATCAATATTCAATCTTCAATCCTCAATCCTCAATCCTCAATCCTCAATCTTCAATCCTCAACCTCAATCCTCAATCCTCAATCCTCAATCCTCAAACTTCAATCCTCAATCGTCAATCCTCAATCCCCAATCCTCAATCTTCAATCCTCAACCTCAATCCTCAATCCTCAATCCTCAATCCTCAATCTTCAATCATCAATATTCAATCTTCAATCCTCAATCCTCATTCTTCAATCCTCAATCCTCAATCCTCAATCCTCAATCCTCAATACTCAATCCTCAATTCTCAGTCCTCAAACCTCAATCATGAATCCACAATCCTGAATCCTCAATCTTCAGACCTCAGTCCTCAGCAATCATTCGTCAGTTCTCAATCCTCAATAGAATATCGTCAATTCACACTTTTCCATACTCAATACTCAGTCTGCAATCTTAAAATCTCTATCCACAAACTTCAATTCCCGTCACTCAACCCTCAATACTCAGTCCCCCATCCTCAACCTTCAATCGTCAATCCTCAATCCTCAATTCTCAATCCTCAATCCTCAGTCCTCAGACCTCAAACCACAATCCTCAATAATCGATTACCAATCCTAGATCCTCAATCCTCAATCCTCAATCCCCAATCATCAATCCTCAATAATCAATCTCCAATCCTAGGTCCTCAATCCGCAATCCTCAATCCTCAACCCTCAATCCTCATTCTTCAATCCTCAATACCCAATCCTCAATCTTCAATCCTCAATCGTCAGTCCTCAATTCTCAATCCTCAATCCACAGTCCTCAGTCGTCAAACCTCAGTCCCCGACCCTCAGCCCTCATCCTCAATCATCAGTCCTCAATCCTCAATCCTCAAACCTCAATCCTCTACCGTCAGTCCTCGTCCTCAATCCTCAAACCTCAATCCTCAATCCTCAATATTCAATCATCAATACTCAATCTTCAATCCTCAATCCTCAATCCTCAATCCTCAATCCTCAATCCTCAATCCTCAATCCTCATTCTTCAATCCTCAATACCCAATCCTCAATCTTCAATCTTCAATCCTCAATCCTCAATCCTCAGTCCTCAAACATCAATGCTGTATCCTCAATCCTGAATCCTCAATCTTCAGCCCTCAGTCCTCAGCAATCAGTTGTCAATCCTCAATCCTCAATGGAATATCATCAATTCACAGATTTCAATGCTCAATACTCAATCTGCAGTCTTCAAGTCTCTATTCTCAAACATCAATTCTCATCACTCAACACTCTACACTCAATCCTCAATCCTCAATCCTCAATCCTCAATCCTCAACCCTCAATCCTCATCCCTCAAACCTCAATCCTCAACCCTCAGTCCTCATCCTCAATTCTCAATTCTCAATCCTCAATCCTCAATCCTCAATCTTCAATCCTCAATAATCAATATCCGATCCTAGATCCTCAATCCCCAATCTTCAATCGTTAATCCTCAATCTTCAATCCTCAATCCCCAGTCATCAATCTTCAATCCTCATTGCTCAATACTCAATCCTCAATCCTCAGTCCTCAATCCCCAATCCTCAATCCTCAAACCTCAATCCTCAACCGTCAGTCCTCGTCCTCAATCCTCAAACCTCAATCCTCAATCCTCAATATACAATCATCAATACTCAATCTTCAATCCTCAATCCTCAATCCTCAATCCTCAATCCTCAATCCTCAATCCTCATCCTTCAATCCTCAATACCCAATCCTCAATCTTCAATCTTCAATCCTCAATCCTCAATCCTCAATCCTCAGTCATCAAACATCAATGCTGAATCCTCAATCCTGAATCCTCAATCTTCAGCCCTCAGTCCTCAACAATCAGTTGTCAATCCTCAATCCTCAATGGAATATCATCAATGCACAGATTTCAATGCTCAATACTCAATCTGCAGTCTTCAAGTCTCCATTCTCAAACATCAATTCTCATCACTCAACCCTCAACACTCAATCCTCAATCCTCAATCCTCAACCCTCAATCCTCATTCCTCAAACCTCAATCCTCAACCCTCAGTCCTCATCCTCAATTCTCAATTCTCAATCCTCAATCCTCAATCCTCAATCTTCAATCCTCAATCCTCAAACCTCAACCGTCAATCCTCAGACCTCAAGTATAAATACTCAACCCTCAGTCCTCGTCCTCAATACACAACCCTCAATCATCAATCCTCAACCTTCATTCATCAATATTCAACCTTCAATCCTCAATAATGAATCTTCAATCATCAATCCTCAATCCTCAATCCTCAATCCTCAATCCTGAATATTCAATCCTCAGCCCCAAGCCTCAATCTTCAAGCCTCAGTCCTCAATCCTCAATCCTCAATCCTCAATCCTCAATCCTCAATCTTCAATCCTCAATCCTCAATCCTCAATCTTAAATCCTCAATACTCAATCTGCAATCCTCAATCCTCAAACCTCAATCCTCAATCCTCATTCTTCAATCCTCAATGCCCAATCATCAATCTTCAAACCTCAATCCTCAATCCTCAATTCTCAACCCTCAATCCTTAATCCTCAGACCTTAAACTTCAATATTCAACCCTCAGTCCTCGCCCTCAATCCACAACCCTCAATCCTCAATCCACAACCCTCAATCCTCAATCCTCAATTCTGAATGCTCAATCTTCAATCCTCAATCCTCAATCCTCAATACTCAATCCTCAGTCTTCAATACTCAATACCCACTCCTCAATCTTCAATCCTCAATCCTCAATCCTCAATCCTAATTCCTCAATCCTCATTCTTCAATCATCAATACCCAATCCTCAATTTCAATCCTCAATCCTCAATCCTCAATTCTCAATCCTCAATACTCAGTCCTCAGTCCTCAGTCCTCAGTCCTCAAACCGCAATCCTCAACCCTCAGCCATCATCCTCCATTCTCAATCCTCAATCCTCAATCCTCAATCTTCAATCCTCAATTCTCAATCTTCAATCCTCGATCCTGAATCATCAATACTCAATCCTCAATCCTCAGGCATCAATACTCAATCTTCAATACACAATCCTCAATCCTCAATCCTCAATCCTCAATCCTCAACCCTCAATCCTCATTCCTCAAACCTCAATCCTCAACCCTCAGTTCTCATACTCAATTATCAATTATCAATCCTCAATCCTCAATCCTCAATCTTCAATCCTCAATAATCAATCTCCAATTCTAGATCCTCAATCCCCAATCTTCAATCCTTAATCCTCAATCTTCAATCCCCAATCCCCAGTACTCAATCTTCAATCCTCAATGCTCAATCCTCAATCCTCAATCCACAGACCTCAGTCCTCAATCTTCAATCCTCAAACCTCAATCCTCAACCGTCAGTCCTCATTCTCCATCCTCAATCCTCAATCCTCAATCCTCAATCTTCAATCCCCAATACTCAATCTTCAATCCTCAATCCTCAATCCTCAATCCTCAATCCTCAATCCTCAGGCATCAATATTCAATCTTCAATACTCAATCCTCAAACCTCAATCCTCAATCCTCAATACTTAACCATCAATCCTCATTCCTCAAACCTCAATCCTCTACCCTCAGTCCTCATCCTCAATTCTCAATCCTCAATCCTCAATCCTCAATCCTCAATCTTCAATCCTCAATAATCAATATCCGATCCTAGATACTCAATCCCCAATCTTCAATCGTTAATCCTCATTCTTCAATCCTCAATCCCCAGTCATCAATCTTCAATCCTCAATGCTCAATCCTCAATACTCAATCCTCAGTCCTCAATCCCCAATCCTCAATCCTCAAACCTCAATACTCAACCGTCAGTCCTCGTCCGCAATCCTCAAACCTCAATCCTCAATCCTCAATATTCAATCATCAATACTCAATCTTCAATCCTCAATCCTCAAACCTCAATCCTTAATCCTCATCCTTCGATCCTAAATACCAAATCCTCAATCTTCAATCCTCAATCCTCAATCCTCAATTCTCAATCCTCAATCCTTAGTCCTCAGACCTCAAACATCAATATTCAACCCTCAGTCCTCGTCCTCTATCCACAACACTCAATTCTCAGTCCTCAATATTCAATCATCAATATTCAATCTTCAATCCTCAATCCTCAATCCTCAATCCTCAACTTTCAACCCTGAATCCTCAATCCTCAATACTCAATCCTCAATCTTCAATCCTCAATCTTCAATCCTCAATTCTCAACACTCAATAGAATATTCTGAATACACCCGTTTCAATACTCAGTCCACAATATTCAATAATCAAATCTCAATCCTCAATCTTCAATCCTCAATACTCAATTTCAATCCTCAATCCTCAATCCTCAATCCCCAATACTCAATCCTCAATCGTCAATCCTCAATCCCCAATCCTCAATCTTCAATCCTCAACCTCAATCCTCAATCCTCAACCCTCAATCCTCAATCTTCAATCCTCAATCCTCAATCCTCAATCCTCAATCCTCAATCCTCAATCCTCAATCCTCAATACTCAATCTGCAATCCTCAATCCTCAATCCTCAATCCTCAATCCTCATTCTTCAATCCTCAATACCCAATTCTCAATCTTCAATCCTCAATCATCAGGCCTCTATTCTCAATCCTCAATCCTCAGTCCTCATTCCTCAAACCTCAATCCTCAAACCTCAGTCCTCATCCTCAATTATCAACTCTCAATCCTCAATCCTCAATCCTCAATCTTCAATCCTCAATAATCAATCTCCAATCCTAGATCGTCAATCCCCAATCTTCAATCCTTAATACTCAATCTTCAATCCTCAATCCTCAATTCTCAATCCCTAATACTCAATCCTCAATCGTCAATCCTCAATCCCCAATCCTCAATCTTCAATCCTCAACCTCAAACCTCAATCCTCAATCCTCAATCCTCAATCCTCAATCTTCAATCCTCAATACCCAATCCCCAATCTTCAATCCTCAATCCTCAACTCTCAATCCTCAACCCTCTATCCTCAGACCTCACACATCAATACTCAACCCTCAGCCCTCGTCCTCAATCCACAACCCTCAATCCTCAATCCTCAATAATCAATCATCAATATTCAACCTTCAGTCCTCAATCCTCAATCCTCAATCCTCAATGTTCAATCCGAAATATCCAATCCTCAATCTTCAATCCTCAATCCTCAATCCTCAATCTTCAACCCTCAATATTCAATCCTCAATTCTCAAACCTGAAACCTCAATCCTGAATCCACAATCCTCAATCTTCAATCCTCAATCATCAGTCCTCAATTCTCAATCCTCAATCATCAGTCCTCATCCTCAATTCTCAATTCTCAATCCTCTATCCTCAATCCTCAATCTTCAATCCTCAATAATCAATCTCCAATCCTAGATCCTCAATTCCCAATCTTCAAACCTTAATACTCAATCTTCAATCCTCAATCCCCAGTCATCAATCTTCAATCCTCAATGCTCAATCCTCAATCCTCAATCCTCAGTCCTCAATCCACAATCCTCAATCCTCAAACCTCAATCCTCAACCGTCAGCCCTCGTCCTCAATCCTCAAACCTCAATCCTCGATCCTCAATATTCAATCATCAATACTCAATCTTCAATCCTCAATGCTCTATCCTCAATCCTCAATCTTCAATCCTCAATAATCAATCTCCAATCCTAGATCCTCAATTCCCAATCTTCAAACCTTAATACTCAATCTTCAATCCTCAATCCCCAGTCATCAATCTTCAATCCTCAATGCTCAATCGTCAATCCTCAATCCTCAGTCCTCAAACATCAATCCTGAATCCTCAATCCTGAATCCTCAATCTTCTGCACTCAGTCCTCAACAATCAGTTGTCAATCCTCAATCCTCAATGGAATATCATCAATTTACAGATTTCGATGCTCAATACTCAATCTGCAGTCTTCAAGTCTCTATTCTCAAACATCAATTCTCATCACTCAACACTCAACACTCAATCCTCAATCCTCAATCCTCAATCCTCAATCCTCAACCCTCAATCCTCATTCCTCAAACCTCAATCCTCAACACTCAGTCCTCATCCTCAATTCTCAATCCTCAATCCGCAATCCTCAATCCCCAATACTCAATCCTCAATCGCCAGTCCTCAATCCCCAATCCTCAATCTTCATTCCTCAACCTCAATCCTCAATCCTCAATCCTCAATCCTCAATCTTCAATCCTCAATCCTCAATCGTCAATCCTCAATCCTCAATCCTCAATCCTCAATCCACAATCCTCAATCCTCAAACCTCAATCCTCAACCGTCAGTCCTCGTCCTCAATCCTCAAACCTCAATCCTCAATCCTCAATATTCAGTCATCAATACTCAATCTTCAATCCTCAATGCTCTATCCTCAATCCTCAATCCTCAGTCCTCAATATTCAAGACACAACCCTCAGCCATCAATCCTCAATACTCAACCATCAATCCTCAATTCTCAATACTCAATAGAATATTCTGAATACACATGGTTCAATACTCAATCCACAATATTCAATAATCAAGTCTCAATCCTGAATATTCAATCGTCAATATTCAATTTCAATCCTCAATCCTCAATTCTCAATCCCCAATACTCAATCCTCAATCGTCAATCCTCAATCACCAATCCTCAATCTTCAATCCTCAACCTCAATCCTCAATCCTCAATCCTCACTCCTCAATCTTCAATCCTCAATACTCAATCTTCAATCCTCAATCCTCAATCCTCAATCCTCAATCCTCAATCCTCAATCCTCAATCCTCAATCCTCAATCCTCATTACTCAATCTGCAATCCTCAATCCTCAATCCTCAATCCTCATTCTTCAATCCTCAGTACCCAATCCTCAATCTTCAATCCTCAATCCTCAATCCTCAATCCTCAGTCCTCAATACTCAATCTGCAATCCTCAATCCTCAATCCTCAATCCTCAATCCTCATTCTTCAATCCTCCATACCCAATCCTCAATCTTCAATCCTCTATCCTCAATCCTCAATTCTCAATCCTCAATCCTCAATCCTCAGAACTCAAACATCAATATTCAGCCCTCAGTCCTCGTCCTCTATCCACAACCTTCAATCCTCAATCCTCAATCTTCAATCATCAATATTCAATCTTCAATACTCAATCCTCAATCCTCAATCCTCAATCCTCAATTCTCAATCCTCAAGCCTCAATGTTCAATCCTCAATACTCAATCTTCAATCCTCAATACTCAATCCTCAATCCTCAATCCTCATTCTTCAATCCTCAATACCCAATCCTCAATCTTCAATCCTCAATCATCAGTCCTCAATTCTCAATCCTCAATCCTCAGTCCTCATTCCTCAAACCTCAATCCTCAACCCTCAGTCCTCATCCTCAATTATCAACTCTCAATCCTCAATCCTCAATCCTCATTCTTCAATCCTCAATACTCAATCCTCAATCGTCAATCCTCAATCCCCAATCCTCAATCTTCAATCCTCAACCTCAATCCTCAATCCTCAATCCCCAATCCTCAATCCTCAATCCTCAATCCACAATCCTCAATCCTCAATCCTCAATCCTCAATCCTCAATACTCAATCTGCAATCCTCAATACTCAATCCTCAATCCTCAATCCTCAATCTTGAATCATCAATATTCAATCTTCAATCCCCAACCCTCAATCCTCAATCCTCAATCCTCAATCCTCAATCTTCAATCCTCAATCCTCAATCCTCAACCCTCAATCCTCATTCCTCAAACCTCAGTCCTCAACCCTCAGTCCTCATCCTCAATTCTCAATTCTCAATCCTCAATCCTCAATCCTCAATCTTCAATCGTCAATAATCAATCTCCAATCCTAGATCCTCAATCCCCAATCTTCAATCCTTAATACTCAATTTTCAATCCTCAATCCCCAGTCATCAATCTTCAAACCTCAATGCTCAATCCCCAATCTTCAATCCTCAGTCTTCAATCCACAATCCTCAATCCTCAAACCTCAATATTCAACCGTCAGTCCTCGTCCTCAATCCTCAAACCTCAATCCTCAATCCTCAATATTCAATCATCAATACTCAATCTTCAATCCTCAATGCTCTATCCTCATTCCTCAATCCTCAATCCTCAATATTCAAGACACAACCCTCAGCCATCAATCCTCAATACTCAACCATCAATCCTCAATTCTCGATACTGAATACAATATTCTGAATACTCATGGTTCAATACTCAATCCACAATATTCAATAATCAAGTCTCAATCCTCAATCTTCAATCCTCAATACTCAATTTCAATCCTCAATCCTCAATACTCAATCCCCAATACTCAATCCTCAATCGTCAATCCTCAATCCCCAATCGTCAATCTTCAATCCTCAACCTCAATCCTCAATCCTCAATCCTCAATCCTCAATCTTCAATCATCAATACTCAATCTTCAATCCTCAATGCTCTATCCTCAATACTCAATCCTCAATCCTCAATATTCAGGACACAACCCTCAGCCATCAATCCTCAATACTCAACCATCAATCCTCAATTCTCAATACTCAATACAATATTCTGAATACTCATGGTTCAATACTCAATCCACAATATTCAATAATCAAGTCTCAATCCTCAATCTTCAATCCTCAATACTCAATTTCAATCCTCAATCCTCAATTCTCAATCCCCAATACTCAATCCTCAATCGTCAATCCTCAATCCCCAATCCTCAATCTTCAATCCTCAACCTCAATCCTCAATCCTCAATCCTCAATCCTCAATCTTCAATCCTCAATACTCAATCTTCAATCCTCAATCCTCAATCCTCAATCCTCGATCCTCAATCCTCAATCTTCAATCCTCAATCCTCAATCCTCAATACTCAATCTGCAATCCTCAATCCTCAATCCTCAATCCTCAATCCTCATTCTTCAATCCTCAATACCCAATCCTCAATCTACAATCCCCAATCCTCAATCCTCAATTCTCAATCCTCAATCCTCAATCCTCAGACCTCAAACATCAATATTCAACCCTCAGTCCTCGTCCTCTATCCACAACCTTCAATCCTCAACCCTCAATCTTCAATCATCAATATTCAATCTTCAATCCTCGATCCTCAATCCTCAATCCTCAATCTTCAATCCTCAATCCTCATTCCTCAATCCTCAGTCTTCAATCCTCAATACTCAATCTTCAATCCCCAATCCTCAATTCTCAATCCTCAAGCCTCAATGTTCAATCCTCAATACTCAATCTCCAATCCTAGATCCTCAATCCCCAATCTTCAATCCTTAATACTCAATCTTCGATACTCAATCCCCAGTCATCAATCTTCAATCCTCAATGCTCAATCCTCAATCCTCAATCCTCAGTCCTCAATTCACAATCCTCAATCCTCAAACCTCATTCTTCAACCGTCAGTCCTCGTCCTCAATCCTCAAACCTCAATCCTCAATCCTCAATATTCAATCATCAATACTCAATATTCAATCCTCAATGCTCTATCTTCAATCCTCAATCCTCAATCCTCAATATTCAAGACACAACCCTCAGCCATCAATCCTCAATGCTCAACCATCAATCCTCAATTCTCAATACTCAATACACTATTCTGAATACTCATGGTTCAATACTCAAACCACAATATTCAATAATCAAGTCTCAATCCTCAATCATCAATCCTCAATACTCAATTTCAATCCTCAATCCTCAATTCTCAATCCCCAATCCTCGATCCTCAATCATCAATCCTCAATCCTCAATCCTCAGGCATCAATACTCAATCTTCAATGCTCAATCCTCAATCCTCAATCTTCAATCCTCATTCCCCAACCCTCAATCCTCATCCCTCAAACCTCAATCCTCAACCCTCAGTCCTCATACTCAATTCTGAATTCTCAATCCTCAATCCTCAATCCTCAATCTTCAATCCTCAATAATCAATCTCCAATCCTCAATCCTCAATCCTCGATCCTCAGTCCTCACTCATCAATACTCAATCTTCAATACTCAATCCTCAATCCTCAATCCTCAATCCTCAATCCTCAACCCTCAATCCTCATTCCTCAAACCTCAGCCCTCAACCCTCAGTCCTCATCCTCAATTCTCAATTGTCAATCCTCAATCCTCAATCCTCAATCTTCAATCCTCAATAATCAATCTCCAATCCTAGATCCTCAATCCCCAATCTTCAACCCTTAATACTCAATCTTCAATCCTCAATCCCCAGTCATCAATCTTCAATCCTCAATGCTCAATCCTCAATCCTCAATCCTCAGTCCTCAATCCACAATCCTCAATCCTCAAACCTCAATCTTCAACCGTCAGTCCTCGTCCTCAATCCTCAAACCTCAATCCTCAATCCTCAATATTCAATCATCAATACTCAATATTCAATCCTCAATGCTCTATCCTCAATCCTCAATCCTCAATCCTCAATATTCAAGACACAACCCTCAGCCATCAATCCTCAAGACTCAACCATCAATCCTCAAGTCTCAATACTCGATACAATATTCTGATTACTCATGGTTCAATACTCAAACCACAATATTCAATAATCAAGTCTCAATCCTCAATCATCATTCCTCAATACTCAATTTCAATCCTCAATCCTCAATTCTCAATCCCCAATACTCAATCCTCAATCGTCAATCCTCAATCCCCAATCCTCAATCTTCAATCCTCAACCTCAATCCTCAATCCTCAATCCCCAATCCTCAATCTTCAATCATCAATACTCAATCTTCTGTCCTCAATGCTCTATCCTCAATCCTCAATCCTCAATCCCCAATATTCAAGACACAACCCTCAGCCATCAATCCTCAATACTCAACCGTCAATCCTCAATTCTCAATACTCAATACAATATTCTGAATACTCATGGTTCAATACTCAATCCACAATATTCAATAATCAAGTCTCAATCCTCAATCTTCAATCCTCAATACTCAATTTCAATCCTCAATGCTCAATTCTCAATCCCCAATACTCAATCCTCAATCCTCAATCCTCAATCCTCAATCCTCAATACTCAATCTGCAATCCTCAATCCTCAATCCTCAATCCTCAATTCTCATTCTTCAATCCTCAATACCCAATCCTCAATCCTCAATCCTCAATCCTCAATCCTCAATTCTCAATCCTCAATCCTCAATCCTCAGACCTCAAACATCAATGTTCAACCCTCAGTCCTCGTCCTCTATCCACAACCTTCAATGCTCAATCCTCAATCTTCAATCATCAATATTCAATCTTCAATCCTCAATCCTCAATTCTCAATCCTCAATCCTCAATACTCAATCTTCAATCCCCAATCCTCAATTCTCAATCCTCAAGCCTCAATGTTCAATCCTCAATACTCAATCTCCAATCCTAGATCCTCAATCCCCAATCTTCAATCCTTAATACTCAATCTTCGATCCTCAATCCCCAGTCATCAATCTTCAATCCTCAATGCTCAATCCTCAATCCTCAATCCTCAGTCCTCAATTCACAATCCTCAATCCTCAAACCTCATTCTTCAACCGTCAGTCCTCGTCCTCAATCCTCAAACCTCAATCCTCAATCCTCAATATTCAATCATCAATACTCAATCTTCAATCCTCAATGCTCTATCCTCATTCCTCAATCCTCAATCCTCAATATTCAAGACACAACCCTCAGCCATCAATCCTCAATACTCAACCATCAATCCTCAATTCTCGATACTGAATACAATATTCTGATTACTCATGGTTCAATACTCAATCCACAATATTCAATAATCAAGTCTCAATCCTCAATCTTCAATCCTCAATACTCAATTTCAATCCTCAATCCTCAATTCTCAATCCCCAATACTCAATCCTCAATCCTCAATCCTCAATCCTCAATACTCAATCTGCAATCCTCAATCCTCAATCCTCAATCCTCAATTCTCATTCTTCAATCCTCAATACCCAATCCTCAATCTTCAATCCTCAATCCTCAATCCTCAATTCTCAATCCTCAATCCTCAATCCTCAGACCTCAAACATCAATATTCAACCCTCAGTCCTCGTCCTCTATCCACAACCTTCAATGCTCAATCCTCAATCTTCAATCATCAATATTCAATCTTCAATCCTCAATCCTCAATTCTCAATCCTCAATCCTCAATACTCAATCTTCAATCCCCAATCCTCAATTCTCAATCCTCAAGCCTCAATGTTCAATCCTCAATACTCAATCTCCAATCCTAGATCCTCAATCCCCAATCTTCAATCCTTAATACTCAATCTTCGATCCTCAATCCCCAGTCATCAATCTTCAATCCTCAATGCTCAATCCTCAATCCTCAATCCTCAGTCCTCAATTCACAATCCTCAATCCTCAAACCTCATTCTTCAACCGTCAGTCCTCGTCCTCAATCCTCAAACCTCAATCCTCAATCCTCAATAATCAATCATCAATACTCAATCTTCAATCCTCAATGCTCTATCCTCATTCCTCAATCCTCAATCCTCAATATTCAAGACACAACCCTCAGCCATCAATCCTCAATACTCAACCATCAATCCTCAATTCTCGATACTGAATACAATATTCTGAATACTCATGGTTCAATACTCAATCCACAATATTCAATAATCAAGTCTCAATCCTCAATCTTCAATCCTCAATACTCAATTTCAATCCTCAATCCTCAATACTCAATCCCCAATACTCAATCCTCAATCGTCAATCCTCAATCCCCAATCGTCAATCTTCAATCCTCAACCTCAATCCTCAATCCTCAATCCTCAATCCTCAATCTTCAATCATCAATACTCAATCTTCAATCCTCAATGCTCTATCCTCAATACTCAATCCTCAATCCTCAATATTCAGGACACAACCCTCAGCCATCAATCCTCAATACTCAACCATCAATCCTCAATTCTCAATACTCAATACAATATTCTGAATACTCATGGTTCAATACTCAATCCACAATATTCAATAATCAAGCCTCAATCCTCAATCTTCAATCCTCAATACTCAATTTCAATCCTCAATCCTCAATTCTCAATCCCCAATACTCAATCCTCAATCGTCAATCCTCAATCCCCAATCCTCAATCTTCAATCCTCAACCTCAATCCTCAATCCTCAATCCTCAATCCTCAATCTTCAATCCTCAATACTCAATCTTCAATCCTCAATCCTCAATCCTCAATCCTCGATCCTCAATCCTCAATCTTCAATCCTCAATCCTCAATCCTCAATACTCAATCTGCAATCCTCAATCCTCAATCCTCAATCCTCAATCCTCATTGTTCAATCCTCAATACCCAATCCTCAATCTACAATCCCCAATCCTCAATCCTCAATTCTCAATCCTCAATCCTCAATCCTCAGACCTCAAACATCAATATTCAACCCTCAGTCCTCGTCC